>NC_056729.1:627333559-627633559 GCF_019279795.1 Protopterus annectens | reverse complement strand
AGTTATAACCTTTTGGATGCTTTTGCTTAATAAATGTTTTATAAGTTCTCATAATCATTTTGTATATGTTAACTATGGAACTTTTCTTCCAGGGTTTTAATTCCCAGTCAGACTTTCTCATCAACAAATGTACATAAAGAAATAAATAAATGAATGGGTAATATATGGCCACCATTACATCAAGTCCCACATATGTTGCCTCACTCCTCCAGGATATGCTCCCCCCACACGCTGAAGCATGACATCAAGGAAATGGTTGGGTAGTCTAAAGGCAGATGCCTGAGGTACCCCTATTATGTCCCAAGTGGGTCACTAAAAGGTCCCTGTAGCTAACATATGCAAAGCCACTCATGCCTTGTTAGGCACTCCATGACTTCCATGGGGCTGCAGACGACACCAACACATGTCTACCATTTCTTGCATGGTGTCACTCTGTATTTGGTAGTGGTCCATTATGTTGGTATCATGGAGGGCATGAAATGTTAAACATGGTCAGAAGACCTGGCATCTCTGGGCAATATTGCAGACCATTGGCAGCAACAGCTTCAGTAAGAGCCTCTTGCAGATACACGTATACAATTGCCATGGCAATCCCTAACATACTTTTTATTTTTTCTTTACTTGAATATGAGTTCTGAATCCCTCTGCCATCTGTTTTTGCATCATTAGCATACAGCACGGCTCATTCTGCTGAGTCTTGTTTTCCAGGTGGTCTCATCATGTTAGTGGGTTTTCTGAATCACACACACCCTGCTCACCCCTACTTGCCATGCAGCATTGATTAGCATGATATGGCAATGTTTTATGAATCAGGCCCAACATCTTTGCCATTACAGTAGCCTATAAAATGGACAGAAACTCATAAAGCCTTACATAATAAAATTCCTGACTTTGCCATGAATTCATTAAAGGACCTAGTGTCAGCTGGACCTCTTGAACTATAAAGGCCCTGCTCCGACAATGTGATATAGTTTTAATTGAGAAACATGGTAGCTACGATGAAGGAAGACCTCATTATCAGCTAATTTGCATGTCTCTGAATCACAGTTACTACAATGATGTGCAAATTATTGCTGATCTGCACATCATGGTAGTTAGCTGCTGCTTGTGTAGGTATAGGCCACCTTCTTCAGTTACTACCCCACACAAACAAGTACACAAAACACAAACACACACACCACAGTCCCCATACAAGTCCCTGACCTGTTTGCCCTTCTCTAGCTCCCTCCAGACCCCATCCTGAAGTTGTTGTCATTCTAGCACTTTACTGTTGAGTAGTCCTTGGTAGCTACTGTTCTCCCCACTCCCCAATAATTGTACTGCTGCTGGTGTCATTAAGATTATTAAGGAAACTGTAGCCCTGTTGTCTAGTGTTTTGCACCATCCCTGATCCCTATACTGCTGCCATTGACATTAAGGCACTTAAAAAATTTGTATCCTTGGTATCTATTGTTTTTCACCCCCCCCCCATTCCTCATACTGCTGTTGGTGTTATTAAAGCACTTAAGGAAATTGTATCCCTGGCATCTATTGGCTCCCATGCCCTCTCAGTCCCCATCCAATGGTCATAATAGGTAGCTGAATGTGGTCTTTTGGTTGTGTTTAATACAGTGATGTGGTGGGCTTCCTGGAAGGAGTTCTGGGGGGAAGCAAATAGCTACTAAGCATGTGCTACTTCTTGACTACTTCATTAACATTCATCATGGCAGTGCACTATGCAGCACCATGCTAGGGTGGTTGCTGAATACCCCCCAGTGTGTACATGGAGGTGTACATCTCATGGCACCTTCGTGAATCTCCCCAGTTACATTTTCTATCATTTTCTATGATCTTGGAGCTTTTCAAGGACAGATACAGGCAAATGTGTAGCAAAAGGAAAAAAATCATGAATAATTCACACAAATGCCTACAAACCTTTTTTTTCACCTCAGAAAATTAGGTGAAATAAGTGAAAAAAAGCTGAAAGCAAAGGAAGTAAGATTAAATCATTTTTGAGGAAGCAATGAAGTTATAAAGATATGCTTAGGCAATGGAAGTGATCAATGTAACAGTATGTGGTACATAATTAATAAAAAATATCATGTTACATGAGTTGTTAACATTGCCCTGTATTGTAAGATGCCGTACTTAAAAACGATGCTTTAACAGAAGAACTAACAAAGGTAACAAGTGAAAGAAAATGTTTTGATAACTGTCCTCTTCATCTTTTAAATGGTTACATCATTTAGCATCTATGTGCAAGAAAAAATGTACAGTTGAGATTTGAATGCTGCAGCTGCTAGAAACCATAATTCTTGGTCTATATTATATCATCAAATATTTACAAGATCGAATGGCATTGAATGGCTTTTCATCAGAAATTCCATTCATCAACCCCCCACACCCCCTGCTAACTATATATACCAGCTCCATGTTTACGCTACAGTGGGGAAAAGGAAGATTTCTTGATCCAAACCATAATGCGGTCTCAATCAGAATGGTTCAATAACATGACGTTCAAAATGCCGTTCGATGATGCGAATCTTCGATGAAATAATAGGGACTCCATAACTCCGTACAGATTAAATGTGGTGAGAAATGGAATCAATAATGTTAAAAATTACTGCCTAACATTTTTGGCAAGAAGAGTCATTTTATAAAAACTGTTAAGGAAACACGTAATAGGAGAAATGAAACCGAAATGCCATCAGATAATCAGGGGCAAATCTGCGAACTAGTTTTTTAACTGTCATCTTTCAGATGTTCAGAAATATAACTTTCAAAGAACATGTAGGCTAAGCAAAGCAATCACAATGTTCTATTTGAAAAAAAAAATGCAAAATATAATTTTGAACCTCAGTTCCAGCAAATAGTTTTACATTCCTGAGGACCGGATGTTGGCTAAATACAGATGCAAAAAGTGCCATCTTTTGGCTACTGAGGTAGTTACATGAGTACCTTTTTGCTTCAAGATGGTCATAAGAATTTTATAAACTTTAACTGAGCAAACAGGCTTTGACTTTTTTCCTGCATTAATAATAATAGCGAATACACAGCAGCTTCAAGAATTATGTGCAAACACATCAGGATTGAGGCTGAATAACTTCAGCTTAGGTAAACTTATAAACACTAGCTATTACATTTATACATGCTTACTCTCTGGCTGCACTCTCAAAATGGCACTGAAGCTAGCATGTGCTTGCTATTTATATGCACATGCTGCCCTTGAAACACTACTTAAAGGTACAGCACACACACTATTCTACATCCTCCCACTTTGAGAAATTGTCATGCATAACTGACAACATCAATTGACATCCAATTAATGCAAAATAATTCTTTGTCATGCAATTATACAGAACTAAATACATATAGACAATTTTGTGCAGGTCATTGTGTATCTCACAGTAGGTCTGGAAATATGGCGGTGTGTGAAATAGAAATTAGAACTAGATCTAGCAACTGGGACTGACTCTGCTGAATGTTCAACTTTTGGGACATCAGGGACACCATCAGGAATGGAAGTAGAAGTTAAGACACGTTCTGCAACAGGAACATTGTCTGGGCTGCTCTGAGATCTAGAGTCTGTATCACAGGAACTATGGTGCAATTTTGATTCTGATACAGGAAGAAGATATCTGCAATATTTCCTGTACTCCACATCCTCAGATTCTACGAATTAGGATCTTGGCTCGGCACATATACCTGTTACTTGACCAATCATAGTTTCATAGTTTCATAGTAGTGTACTAGGCTATCTGCCCGGGGGCATTTATAAGCCTAGCCAACAGTGATGTGGCTTACGCCACCCCGTACTATATAGTTGCGCCTCTCTAGTAGTGACACATGTGGGACCCCATTATTTAGTAAACTATACCTCTGTCTAGTAGTGACACTGAGGTGACTCCCGGGGTAAACTTGCGATCTCCCATCCATGCATCGAGATTTTTCTTGAACAGTGCCAATGAAGGGCTCTGTCTCACATGAACTGGGATTTTGTTCCAGAGTATGGGTAACCTCTGTGTTATGAATCTATCCCTCCAGCATGTCCTATTCATATTTGTGCAGAGGTTGAAATCTTTAGCTCGCGTGGTTCTGGTGGATTTGGATTTTTTGAGATGGAGCATGTCCATCAGTTCTTGGTTGGACATGGCCCTATATGTTAGGCACAAATCACCTCTGAGCAGGTGGTATGCTACTTAATAGAGCTGGAGTTTCTTTAATCTAGCTGGATAAGGCACATGTTTGAGACCTATGATCCTCTTGGTGAGGTACTTCTGGGGTCTTTCCAGTTGTTGCATGTACCGGGTGAGATACATCCCAAATGGAGCATTATATTCAATCATGGGCCTGACAAGGGAGGAATATAGAGGTACAATGACCTCCTTTGATCTGGATGAGAATCCCTTCATGATGAGATGGGCAAGGTAGAATGTCTTTCTGACCACTTTGGCAACATGGTTGTCAAAGGAGAGGTCACTATCGACTTGAGTCCCCAGGTCTCTGATTACTTCTTCCGTATTCAGTGGGTTATTGTCTACGTGATAATTTGTGGGTACTTTGTTTTTCCCAAAGGGGATGACTATACATTTTTTGGCGTTAAGTCTGAGGCCATGATTCCGGCATCAGTTGTCCGTTTCAGTGAGACCTTTCTGTAGGATGTGTGTGTCAGCAGGTGAATCAACTATGGCACCCTGTTTGCAGTCATCTGCAAACTTTGTCAGCCATAATCCTCCCATATTTGCTTTCACATCTGAGAAGTAAATGCCGAATAAGAGTGGACCCAAGACTGAGCCCTGTGGGACACCACTCGTGACTGGTTTTGAGTCTGACATGGCTCCACCAATTTTGACCTTATGGGTTCTGTTTTTTAGCCAGTTTGCTACCCATCTTGTGACATATGGATTTACATTTAGGCTACTGAGCTTGTCAATGATGCCAGAGTGTGGTATCGTGTCAAAGGCCTTAGCCAAGTCCAAGTAGGCAGTGTGGACAGCCTTGCCCTCGTCGATGGCACTAGTGACTGTCTCAAAGAAGTCAACCAGGTTTAAGAGGCAGGATCTGCCTTTTACAAAACTGAACTGGGTGGGATCAAGGGTCTGCAGATCCCCAATGTCGCCATTTATGAGTTCCATGATGATTCTTTCCATAGCCTTGCAGACCAGGCTGGTCAAACTTATGGGGCGGTAGTTACCAGGGTCAGTAGAATTTCCCCTTTGTGGAGTGGGACCACTGTTGCTGTGCGCCAGTGTTCAGGTACATATCCTGTAGTGAGGCTAAGATTGAATAGCGTTCTTAGGGGCGGGTTTAGTTCATCTTGAAGTTCACGTAACACGCAACCGGGATACCATCGGGTCCCATAGATGCTGTGTTTTTGCCTTGTTGAGTGCTGATTTCACCTGTATGTCTGTGATGACAGGTAGGTTACATTCAGCAGGGATAATTACTTCATCTTTAGGGGTGAGGGAGGGGAGAAATTTGCACTGAACCTATCTGCCAGAATACTGGCAATGTCGGTAGGGTCAGTGAATTTTTTGTCGTTGTGTACTAACTCAGAGCATATCTGAGAATTTCCTCCCAAGGTTCTGACATAATTGAAGAAGGCCTTGTGATTGTCTTTGGTATCCTTGGCAATCTTTTTCTCAAAGTTTGCTTTAGATGTTTTTATGAGAGAACGTAGTTTTTTACTTGTGCTGATCAGGGAAGCCTTTCCCTTGTCGGATTTGGCTTTGTCCTGCAGTAGCTTCCTTCTTTTGTTGTACAGTTTGTTTATAGCCAGGGTCCACCAAACCGGGCGTTTTCCCTTGGTGGAGAGGGTCTTGGTTTTAGTTGGGATTGCTTGATCCATGCATTCTTGGAGATGTCCGTAGAAGGCTTTTGTGAAGGATTCAGCATTTTTGGATGTGGTTTCCATTAACCCAGTAGGCTTAAAGGATATCATTTCTGACTTAAGGAGCGCAAAGTCAGCTTTTGAAAAGTTTTTCACTGTAGTCTTTTGTTCTGGGGTGGGGTGGGATATGTACATCCAACGTGATCAGTTTATGATCAGATCTTACTAGTGAGGGGTTTATATCCGCGTCTTGAGCACTTGGACCCCATGTTTGTGATAATCAGGTCAAGTATATTATCTCTCCTCGTAGGAGAAGTGACCAGTTGCTCCATAGCATTTGAGTTTATGAATTCCAGGAATCTTTGGGCTAGGGTGTTAGGGCTAGAATAGTGGGCCCAGTCTATGTTGGGGTAGTTGCAGTCACCCAATATGATGGTGTTTGGTGTGACATTCATATCCTCCAGTGTTTTCAGGAATGCTTGATGGGATTCCTGGGATTGGGAGGGTGTTCTATAACATGCGACCAGTTGTATGGCAGTTTTGCCTATGGTGAGTAAAACTTGTATGGTTTCTGATGCTTCATGGGTAGCCACCAATCGAGAGGTGTAGGTGTCCTTTATGAAAATGGACACTCCTCCTCCCTTTGTGGTTCGGCCTGGAACTTGAGGCCGAAACGCATGATATGAGGTATAGCCTGGTAGCGCTGGAGTGCTCTCAGGAGCCTTGAACCAGGTTTCAGTTACTGCACAGACATCGATGTTCTCCATACTGAGAAGTGCTTCGAGTGCCTGCATCTTGAGATTTAGACTTCTGGCGTTGAGCAGCATTACCCTTAATTTTTTTCCATTTTTGTTTTTTATGGAGGTTGATTTGTCCTTTGAACATTGCCTAAAAAAGGCACTATGGGGGTGGCAAGAGCCTTGGCCAGTATCCGGAAGCCCAGTGGTGACAGGTGCAAGCCATCCCTTGCGAAGCAACGTGGCTTGTCCAGCATGTCATCCCAGGCTGACAGACATTGGATCCCCCTAGAATGACATGGATTGCCTATGTCTGATGCACAGAGTGGCCAAGCCTATGCATGAAGAAGCAGAAATTGGTGTTTTTGTAAGCATCACTTTTAGTATCTTTATCTGCTTAGCTCTTGCATACTTATGCAGTAGGGTTATGTGTTATCTGCTACCTTTTAGGTAGTGCCCTGGTTTATTGTGCCTGCCTACATCTGTCATTGGCATCTCCTGCTGCTGGCTCCTCCTCTGACTTCTGCTGCTGCCTGTGCTGCTGGGAATTCTAGTTCCTGTTGACTGCCACCCTGTGTTATCTGCTTCCACAGTATTATATTATGTAGAATGACACAAACAGTTCCAATTTTTGGACACATGGCAGGGTTGTACTACAGGGATCTTCCAGCTGTACATAGCTAGTGGAATTATGACTTCAGCAGACCAAACACATGCTGTATGAGGTTTCTGGTTTGTGAATCAGCATGGTTCAAACCCTGCTCTGTTGGGTTATTTGGATTTCTCATTGGTGTCATGAGCCAAGGTTCTAGGGCATATCCAGCATCACCCATTACATGTCACTGTGGAAGTCACCCTTACCCACCATTTTTAAAGTCAACATGGGTGCCATATGAATGCTTGAATGGCCTGTGCACACATTACAGATAATATCCTACACATTATAGACCTCTTAGGAGTTTATAAAGTGATATATTTTATGATTTACGTACCACCTGCCTAATTCAACAGGTGGGGCCCTTTATTTCAGTTACAACCACATGCCTTTCTTATCTCCTCTCACATTAATCTTGTTCTCTATCCTTATCCAGGGTTTTCTATTTCCCAACATAAAAACATTCTCTCTCTCTTTGTCTCTCTCTCTCTCCTTTCTTTCACAGTTGTACCAGCCCAACCTGAGGACACAGTTATCATTATCTGCTCACTGGGTCTAGAACTATTCACTGGAAGCACATTTCACTGAAAGTTATATATGGCCTTTTCCCCACTGTAGTGTGACCCTGGAGTTAGTATATATAGTAAGGGGGGGCACCACCCCCCACATTTGGGGTGTGTTTGGATCATAGCCCCCCACATAGTTTGAATATACATTATGTTCAGAAAAGAGTGCCCCCTGCTCACTGTATGAGTGCCAGACTAGCTCTGATACTGTCTTTGTATAACAATTTCCTTTAAAGTATATGTATTGTACAGTGCAACCTCCAAAACTGTCCTTGTGTTAATTCTGCATAAAAGATTGGATTTACCTCCAAGACTGTCTTTGTATATTTTTTATAAAATATTCACTTTAATGTATGTGTAATGCCCATTGCAGTTACTTTATTGCTGAACTCTTGATATGTCTGAGTTATAACCTTTTGGATGCTTTTGCTTAATAAATGTTTTATAAGTTCTCATAATCATTTTGTATATGTTAACTATGGAACTTTTCTTCCAGGGTTTTAATTCCCAGTCAGACTTTCTCATCAACAAATGTACATAAAGAAATAAATAAATGAATGGGTAATATATGGCCACCATTACATCAAGTCCCACATATGTTGCCTCACTCCCCTCCAGGATATGCTCCCCCCACACGCTGAAGCATGACATCAAGGAAATGGTTGGGTAGTCTAAAGGCAGATGCCTGAGGTACCCCTATTATGTCCCAAGTGGGTCACTAAAAGGTCCCTGTAGCTAACATATGCAAAGCCACTCATGCCTTGTTAGGCACTCCATGACTTCCATGGGGCTGCAGACGACACCAACACATGTCTACCATTTCTTGCATGGTGTCACTCTGTATTTGGTAGTGGTCCATTATGTTGGTATCATGGAGGGCATGAAATGTTAAACATGGTCAGAAGACCTGGCATCTCTGGGCAATATTGCAGACCATTGGCAGCAACAGCTTCAGTAAGAGCCTCTTGCAGATACACGTATACAATTGCCATGGCAATCCCTAACATACTTTTTATTTTTTCTTTACTTGAATATGAGTTCTGAATCCCTCTGCCATCTGTTTTGCATCATTAGCATACAGCACGGCTCATTATGCTGAGTCTTGTTTTCCAGGTGGTCTCATCATGTTAGTGGGTTTTCTGAATCACACACACCCTGCTCACCCCTACTTGCCATGCAGCATTGATTAGCATGATATGGCAATGTTTTATGAATCAGGCCCAACATCTTTGCCATTACAGTAGCCTATAAAATGGACAGAAACTCATAAAGCCTTACATAATAAAATTCCTGACTTTGCCATGAATTCATTAAAGGACCTAGTGTCAGCTGGACCTCTTGAACTATAAAGGCCCTGCTCCGACAATGTGATATAGTTTTAATTGAGAAACATGGTAGCTACGATGAAGGAAGACCTCATTATCAGCTAATTTGCATGTCTCTGAATCACAGTTACTACAATGATGTGCAAATTATTGCTGATCTGCACATCATGGTAGTTCGCTGCTGCTTGTGTAGGTATAGGCCACCTTCTTCAGTTACTACCCCACACAAACAAGTACACAAAACACAAACACACACACCACAGTCCCCATACAAGTCCCTGACCTGTTTGCCCTTCTCTAGCTCCCTCCAGACCCCATCCTGAAGTTGTTGTCATTCTAGCACTTTACTGTTGAGTAGTCCTTGGTAGCTACTGTTCTCCCCACTCCCCAATAATTGTACTGCTGCTGGTGTCATTAAGATTATTAAGGAAACTGTAGCCCTGTTGTCTAGTGTTTTGCACCATCCCTGATCCCTATACTGCTGCCATTGACATTAAGGCAATTAAAAAATTTGTATCCTTGGTATCTATTGTTTTTCACCCCCCCCCATTCCCCATACTGCTGTTGGTGTTATTAAAGCACTTAAGGAAATTGTATCCCTGGCATCTATTGGCTCCCATGCGCCATCAGTCCCCATACAATGGTCATAATAGGTAGCTGAATGTGGTCTTTTGGTTGTGTTTAATACAGTGATGTGGTGGGCTTCCTGGAAGGAGTTCTGGGGGGAAGCAAATAGCTACTAAATATGTGCCACTTCTTGACTACTTCATTAACATTCATCATGGCAGTGCAGTATACAGCACCATGTTAGGGTGGTTGCTGAATACCCCCCAGTGTGTACATGGAGGTGTACATCTCATGGCACCTTCGTGAATCTCCCCAGTTACATTTTCTATCATTTTCTATGATCTTGGAGCTTTTCAAGGACAGATACAGGCAAATGTGTAGCAAAAGCAAAAAAATAATGAATAATTCACACAAATGCCTACAAACTTTTTTTTTCACCTCAGAAAATTAGGTGAAATAAGTGAAAAAAAAAAGCTGAAAGCAAAGGAAGTAAGATTAAATCATTTTTGAGGAAGCAATGAAGTTATAAAGATATGCTTAGGCAATGGAAGTGATCAATGTAACAGTATGTGGTACATAATTAATAAAAAATATCATGTTACATGAGTTGTTAACATTGCCCTGTATTGTAAGATGCCGTACTTAAAAACGATGCTTTAACAGAAGAACTAACAAAGGTAACAAGTGAAAGAAAATGTTTTGATAACTGTCCTCTTCATCTTTTAAATGGTTACATCATTTAGCATCTATGTGCAAGAAAAAATGTACAGTTGAGATTTGAATGCTGCAGCTGCTAGAAACCATAATTCTTGGTCTATATTATATCATCAAATATTTACAAGATCGAATGGCATTGAATGGCTTTTCATCAGAAATTCCATTCATCAACCCCCCACACCCCCTGCTAACTATATATACCAGCTCCATGTTTACGCTACAGTGGGGAAAAGGAAGATTTCTTGATCCAAACCATAATGCGGTCTCAATCAGAATGGTTCAATAACATGACGTTCAAAATGCCGTTCGATGATGCGAATCTTCGATGAAATAATAGGGACTCCATAACTCCATACAGATTAAATGTGGTGAGAAATGGAATCAATAATGTTAAAATTACTGCCTAACATTTTTGGCAAGAAGAGTCATTTTATAAAAACTGTTAAGGAAACACGTAATAGGAGAAATGAAACCGAAATGCCATCAGATAATCAGGGGCAAATCTGCGAACTAGTTTTTTAACTGTCATCTTTCAGATGTTCAGAAATATAACTTTCAAAGAACATGTAGGCTAAGCAAAGCAATCACAATGTTCTATTTGAAAAAAAAAATGCAAAATATAATTTTGAACCTCAGTTCCAGCAAATAGTTTTACATTCCTGAGGACCGGATGTTGGCTAAATACAGATGCAAAAAGTGCCATCTTTTGGCTACTGAGGTAGTTACATGAGTACCTTTTTGCTTCAAGATGGTCATAAGAATTTTATAAACTTTAACTGAGAAAACAGGCTTTGACTTTTTTCCTGCATTAATAATAATAGCGAATACACAGCAGCTTCAAGAATTATGTGCAAACACATCAGGATTGAGGCTGAATAACTTCAGCTTAGGTAAACTTATAAACACTAGCTATTACATTTATACATGCTTACTCTCTGGCTGCACTCTCAAAATGGCACTGAAGCTAGCATGTGCTTGCTATTTATATGCACATGCTGCCCTTGAAACACTACTTAAAGGTACAGCACACACACTATTCTACATCCTCCCACTTTGAGAAATTGTCATGCATAACTGACAACATCAATTGACATCCAATTAATGCAAAATAATTCTTTGTCATGCAATTATACAGAACTAAATACATATAGACAATTTTGTGCAGGTCATTGTGTATCTCACAGTAGGTCTGGAAATATGGCCGAATTGTGTGACATAGAAATTAGAACTAGATCTAGCAACTGGGACTGACTCTGCTGAATGTTCAACTTTTGGGACATCAGGGACACCATCAGGAATGGAAGTAGAAGTTAAGACACGTTCTGCAACAGGAACATTGTCTGGGCTGCTCTGAGATCTAGAGTCTGTATCACAGGAACTATGGTGCAATTTTGATTCTGATACAGGAAGAAGATATCTGCAATATTTCCTGTACTCCACATCCTCAGATTCTACGAATTAGGATCTTGGCTCGGCACATATACCTGTTACTTGACCAATCATAGTTTCATAGTTTCATAGTAGTGTACTAGGCTATCTGCCCGGGGGCATTTATAAGCCTAGCCAACAGTGATGTGGCTTACGCCACCCGTACTATATAGTTGCGCCTCTCTAGTAGTGACACATGTGGGACCCCATTATTTAGTAAACTATACCTCTGTCTAGTAGTGACACTGAGGTGACTCCCGGGGTAAACTTGCGATCTCCCATCCATGCATCGAGATTTTTCTTGAACAGTGCCAATGAAGGGCTCTGTCTCACATGAACTGGGATTTTGTTCCAGAGTATGGGTAACCTCTGTGTTATGAATCTATCCCTCCAGCATGTCCTATTCATATTTGTGCAGAGGTTGAAATCTTTAGCTCGCGTGGTTCTGGTGGATTTGGATTTTTGAGATGGAGCATGTCCATCAGTTCTTGGTTGGACATGGCCCTATATGTTAGGCACAAATCACCTCTGAGCAGGTGGTATGCTACTTAATAGATCTGGAGTTTCTTTAATCTAGCTGGATAAGGCACATGTTTGAGACCTATGATCCTCTTGGTGAGGTACTTCTGGGGTCTTTCCAGTTGTTGCATGTACCGGGTGAGATACATCCCAAATGGAGCATTATATTCAATCATGGGCCTGACAAGGGAGGAATATAGAGGTACAATGACCTCCTTTGATCTGGATGAGAATCCCTTCATGATGAGATGGGCAAGGTAGAATGTCTTTCTGACCACTTTGGCAACATGGTTGTCAAAGGAGAGGTCACTATCGACTTGAGTCCCCAGGTCTCTGATTACTTCTTCCGTATTCAGTGGGTTATTGTCTACGTGATAATTTGTGGGTACTTTGTTTTTCCCAAAGGGATGACTATACATTTTTGGCGTTAAGTCTGAGGCCATGATTCCGGCATCAGTTGTCCGTTTCAGTGAGACCTTTCTGTAGGATGTGTGTGTCAGCAGGTGAATCAACTATGGCACCCTGTTTGCAGTCATCTGCAAACTTTGTCAGCCATAATCCTCCCATATTTGCTTTCACATCTGAGAAGTAAATGCGAATAAGAGTGGACCCAAGACTGAGCCCTGTGGGACACCACTCGTGACTGGTTTTGAGTCTGACATGGCTCCACCAATTTTGACCTTATGGGTTCTGTTTTTTAGCCAGTTTGCTACCCATCTTGTGACATATGGATTTACATTTAGGCTGCTGAGCTTGTCAATGATGCCAGAGTGTGGTATCGTGTCAAAGGCCTTAGCCAAGTCCAAGTAGGCAGTGTGGACAGCCTTGCCCTCGTCGATGGCACTAGTGACTGTCTCAAAGAAGTCAACCAGGTTTAAGAGGCAGGATCTGCCTTTTACAAAACTGAACTGGGTGGGATCAAGGGTCTGCAGATCCCCAATGTCGCCATTTATGAGTTCCATGATGATTCTTTCCATAGCCTTGCAGACCAGGCTGGTCAGACTTATGGGGCGGTAGTTACCAGGGTCAGTAGAAATTCCTTCTTTGTGGAGTGGGACCACTGTTGCTGTGCGCCAGTGTTCAGGTACATATCCTGTAGTGAGGCTAAGATTGAATAGCGTTGTTAGGTGCGGGTTTAGTTCATCTTGAAGTTCACGTAACACGCAACCGGGATACCATCGGGTCCCATAGATGCTGTGTTTTTGCCTTGTTGAGTGCTGATTTCACCTGTATGTCTGTGATGACAGGTAGGTTACATTCAGCAGGGATAATTACTTCATCTTTAGGGGTGAGGGAGGAGAAATTTGCACTGAACCTATCTGCCAGAATACTGGCAATGTCGGTAGGGTCAGTGAATTTTTGTCGTTGTGTACTAACTCAGAGCATATCTGAGAATTTCCTCCCAAGGTTCTGACATAATTGAAGAAGGCCTTGTGATTGTCTTTGGTATCCTTGGCAATCTTTTTCTCAAAGTTTGCTTTAGATGTTTTTATGAGAGAACGTAGTTTTTTACTTGTGCTGATCAGGGAAGCCTTTCCCTTGTCGGATTTGGCTTTGTCCTGCAGTAGCTTCCTTCTTTTGTTGTACAGTTTGTTTATAGCCAGGGTCCACCAAACCGGGCGTTTTCCCTTGGTGGAGAGGGTCTTGGTTTTAGTTGGGATTGCTTGATCCATGCATTCTTGGAGATGTCCGTAGAAGGCTTTTGTGAAGGATTCAGCATTTTTGGATGTGGTTTCCATTAACCCAGTAGGCTTAAAGGATATCATTTCTGACTTAAGGAGCGCAAAGTCAGCTTTTGAAAAGTTTTTCAGTGTAGTCTTTTGTTCTGGGGGTGGGGGTGGGATATGTACATCCAACGTGATCAGTTTATGATCAGATCTTACTAGTGAGGGGTTTATATCCGGTGCGGAGCACTTGGACCCCATGTTTGTGATAATCAGGTCAAGTATATTATCTCTCCTCGTAGGAGAAGTGACCAGTTGCTCCATAGCATTTGAGTTTATGAATTCCAGGAATCTTTGGGCTAGGGTGTTAGGGCTAGAATAGTGGGCCCAGTCTATGTTGGGGTAGTTGCAGTCACCCAATATGATGGTGTTTGGTGTGACATTCATATCCTCCAGTGTTTTCAGGAATGCTTGATGGGATTCCTGGGATTGGGAGGGTGTTCTATAACATGCGACCAGTTGTATGGCAGTTTTGCCTATGGTGAGTAAAACTTGTATGGTTTCTGATGCTTCATGGTAGCCACCAATCGAGAGGTGTAGGTGTCCTTTATGAAAATGGACACTCCTCCTCCTTTGTGGTTCGCCTGGAACTTGAGGCCAAACGCATGATATGAGGTATAGCCTGGTAGCGCTGGAGTGCTCTCAGGAGCCTTGAACCAGGTTTCAGTTACTGCACAGACATCGATGTTCTCCATACTGAGAAGTGCTTGAGTGCCTGCATCTTGAGATTTAGACTTCTGGCGTTGAGCAGCATTACCCTTAATTTTTTCCATTTTGTTTTTATGGAGGTTGATTTGTCCTTTGAACATTGCCTAAAAAGGCACTATGGGGTGGCAAGAGCCTTGGCCAGTATCCGAAGCCCAGTGGTGACAGGTGCAAGCCATCCCTTAAGCAACGTGGCTTGTCCAGCATGTCATCCCAGGCTGACAGACATTGATCCCCTAGAATGACACCAGTGATTAAGCCAATTGTTAAAACTGATCATTTTGTCTTTGTACTGAGGCATCATTCTTGGTGAAGGCAGGATGCTGCTCAGGGTCAGGGTCATACCAGTCTGGGCTACATAATCGGAGAGCTCCTCAATGTCTCTTTCACATAGTCCAGGGGTGCCTCAGGTCATTCACACCCACATGGACAATGACTGAATCATACTTGTACTTGCTTTGGAGTGACCTGAGTGCGTGTGTAATGTGGCGGATCCTAGCTCCCGATAGGCAGCTCACCGTTACCCTCTCCTTATTCAGCCTGGTGGAACGCCGGTGTGTCTGACTATAGAGTCACCTATTACTAATGTCTCTGGCATAGTGTTTTGCCTTAGGGCTGTGATTGTGTGACACACCTGTTGCTTGAGTATGTGTTGTAGGTGCTGGTGGGGTGTATTTCTGGGTGTCTGCTTTGGAGGCCTCTGTTGTTTTGGTAAGTTTTTATAAGAGCCCGAGTATGTCTTTGTGTTCTTATGTGTTTGGTTTGTAGTAGTGGTAGTTTTATGTGTGACCGGTTTTGCTTTGGGTGTGGGTACCATGTCCCTCCTGTCTGGTCTTGCCAGTCCTGAGTTGAGAGAGTTCAGCCTCCAGTCTGGCTATATAGTTGCATCTCACAAGTATATGTGTTAGTAGGAAGGAGGAGAGGGTTGTTCAGGTACATGAGACAATTGTAACATTGTCTTAAGATTCCCAGATTAACCAGCTGAACAAGAGAGGATGCTAGTGGTCTACCACCGACATACTAGAATATTATAAGGAGTGCTGTGCCTTTAAGGGAAGTGGGTATTCACAGGGGTAGTGGATGCCTGTAGTGCATACTTTAGGGTAAGAGTGCTTATTTTATTATGAGTGCTTGCTAAGGATAGAAGTTCAAAACAAGTGCTAATATATACAGCTAAATAGACTGAGTAGAGAAGGGAAAAGAAATAGTTTAAACCTGTATAACCTGAGGCGGATTTTTATACAGGAACTTGAAAAGAGCTAGAAATGGTCCAAAGCAACCAATGATTTACAGCTCAAGTGCTGAGGTCACTTCCAGGGACAGATAGGCTGCTCAAGGCCCCACTCCCACTGGTGAGCTCAGAAACTTCCTTCTATCCAAGTAAGGCAATGGCCAACACAGGAATTACACACAGCCCAGAATACAGCAAAGCCTGTATACTGGTCTTAACTAGTCGAGCAAAGGCGGAAAACAAGGAGTATTTTTTTTGTTTTTGTTTTTCAGGAAAGCACACAGAAATGCAATTAAGCAAACAGTAAAATCGATTTACACAGGCTAGCACACTTTAGTGGGCAGCCTCAGCAGTTAAATTAACAAAAACAGTATTAATCGACCAGAGTCGACGTGCAGATACTTCAGAAATCAGCAGATAGACACAAAAACAGTTATATCTAGTTAAATGAAAGCCAGAGAGGACAATGCAGATAAAAAGCCAAAAATACTTAAATCTGAAAGTGGTCGCTTCTTTCAGTTCTCTGTTGCCAGGACCCTCTGCAGGACCACGTGGAGCTCTGCTTGGGTATATAGCCAGAAAACGCCCTGAGGCGGATTTTTATACAGGGAACTTGAAAAGAGCTAGAAATGGTCCAAAGCAACCAATGATTTACAGCTCAAGTGCTGAGGTCACTTCCCCAGGGACAGATAGGTTGCTCAAGGCTCCCACTCCCACTGGTGAGCTCAGAAACTTCCTTCTATCCAAGTAAGGCAATGGCCAACACAGGAACTACACACAGCCCAGAATACAGCAAAGCCTGTATACTGGTCTTAACTAGTCGAAAGCAAAGGCGGAAAACAAGGAGTATTTTTTTGTTTTTGTTTTTCAGGAAAGCACACAGAAATGCAATTAAGCAAACAGTAAAATCGATTTACACAGGCTAGCACACTTTAGTGGGCAGCCTCAGCAGTTAAATTAACAAAAACAGTATTAATCGACCAGAGTCGACTAAAATGCTACTTTTAAGTGCAGATACTTCAGAAATCAGCAGATAGACACAAAACAGTTATATCTAGTTAAATGAAAGCCAGAGAGGACAATGCAGATAAAAAAGCCAAAAAATACTTAAATCTGGAAAGTGGTCGCTTCTTTCAGTTCTCTGTTGCCAGGACCCCTCTGCAGGACCAGGTGGAGCTCTGCTTGGGTATATAGCCAGAAAAAAAAAACGCCCTGAGGCGGATTTTTATACAGGAACTTGAAAAGAGCTAGAAATGGTCCAAAGCAACCAATGATTTACAGCTCAAGTGCTGAGGTCACTTCCCCCAGGGACAGATAGGCTGCTCAAGGCTCCCCACTCCCACTGGTGAGCACAGAAACTTCCTTCTATCCAAGTAAGGCAATGGCCAACACAGGAATTACACACAGCCCAGAATACAGCAAAGCCTGTATACTGGTCTTAACTAGTCGAGCAAGGAAAACAAGGAGTATTTTTTTTGTTTTTGTTTTTCAGGAAAGCACACAGAAATGCAATTAAGCAAACAGTAAAATCGATTTACACAGGCTAGCACACTTTAGTGGGCAGCCTCAACAGTTAAATTAACAAAAACAGTATTAATCGACCAGAGTGACCAAAATGCTACTTTTAAGTGCAGATACTTCAGAAATCAGCAGATAGACATAAAAACAGTTATATCTAGTTAAATGAAAGCCAGAGAGGACAATGCAGTTTAAAAAAAGCCAAAAATACTTAAATCTGGAAAGTGGTCGCTTCTTTCAGTTCTCTGTTGCCAGGACCCTCTGCAGGACCCGTGGAGCTCTGCTTGGGTATATAGCCAGAAAAAAATGCCCTGAGGCGGATTTTATACAGGAGAAATGGTCCAAAGCAACCAATGATTTACAGCTCAAGTGCTGAGGTCACTTCCCCAGGGACAGATAGGCTGCTCAAGGCTCCCCACTCCCACTGGTGAGCTCAGAAACTTCCTTCTATCCAAGTAAGGCAATGGCCAACACAGGAACTACACAGCCCAGAATACAGCAAAGCCTGTATACTGGTCTTAACTAGTCGAGGCAAAGGCGGAAAGTATTTTTTTTTGTTTTTTGTTTTTTCAGGAAAGCACACAGAAATGCAATTAAGCAAACAGTAAAATCGATTTACACAGGCTAGCACACTTTAGTGGGCAGCCTCAGCAGATTAAATTAACAAAAACAGTATTAATCGACCAGAGTCAAAATGCGCAGATACTTCAGAAATCAGCAGATAGACACAAAAACAGTTATATCTAGTTAAATGAAAGCCAGAGGACAATGCAGATAAAAAAAGCCAAAAAATACTTAAATCTGGAAAGTGGTCACTTCTTTCAGTTCTCTGTTGCCAGGACCCCTCTGCAGGACCACGTGGAGCTCTGCTTGGGTATATAGCCAGAAAAACGCCTGAGGGCGGATTTTTATACAGGGAACTTGAAAAGAGCTAGAAATGGTCCAAAGCAACCAATGATTTACAGCTCAAGTGCTGAGGTCACTTCCCCCAGGGACAGATAGGCTGCTCAAGGCTCCCCACTCCCACTGGTGAGCTCAGAAACTTCCTTCTATCCAAGTAAGGCAATGGCCAACACAGGAACTACACACAGCCCAGAATACAGCAAAGCCTGTATACTGGTCTTAACTAAGTTGAAAACTTTCGCTGTTTGTATCCTCACTTCTCTCCTTCTTTCTTTAGATGCATGTGCTGTCCTCAAAATGCTTCTTAAAGGTAAAACACACACACAATATTCCAAATCTGCCAAAAAGGAAAAATGAAAGTGACAAAGAAACAGCTAGCGACCTGAAGTATAATAGTTCGATATGCATTTAAAACTAAGTTGGTTGGGCTAATAAGTACATAAATCTGTCATTAATGTTTCACATTGACAGAAGAGAAATATCAACAAAGTACAAAGCTGCCTGCATGACAAGTAATGAACTTTGAATATTAAAATCTATGTAGAATATAAAACTGTGTATCAACAGGTGAGAAAAGACTGTAATGACTGTTTTTGCAATGAATACTAAATATAGAAAATAGTTTTGATGAGGTAAATAAATGCACTGAGATAGGTTAAAACTGAAACTGTTTAAAGTAATAATTTTAAATAAAATGGGGTTAAACACTAAGGACCATATTTCATGTGTTGCATGTTGCCAAAGGACATCCTTCAGGATTCATAAGTACAAAACATTTAATTAACTGTCAATTTTGTAATTCTTTGCTTTTAAAGTAAAAATGCAATTTAATTTCTTTAAAAGCAGCAATACAAATATGTATGAATGCTCCCCAGATTGACTTGAGTAAAATACTGAAACACTGATAACTGGCAAATGTTATTAGTTGGAGTGAATTAACTGGAGTTCAGCAAGAGTAATCTGTGGTTAAACTTATTATTGTATGGTTATTATATGGATATGGCTTGCTGCACTTAATGAACTTTGTGCTTTATTATCATCATATACAAAACTGCACTGAAATTTAAGGAGTAGTTATAATAAAAATTCAAACTACATATATTGCAAAAAAAGTGATTATAGTGCATTGCAAGTACTATAAATTGTCTGTAAAATATACACACATACATGATTGTGCATAAAAAAGACTGCCCAATGATTCATTAACAGCCCCAGAGTGTGGGCCATATGGCCCATACTGAAAAAGTCCTGTTTACTCTATGTACCCATTTGTAATTCGTAGACATATTATCTACAATGAAGAAAGACCCTATAATTGGCTAAATCGTATCTCTATTACTCACAGGTGACTATTGCGAAGTGCAGAGCAGCACTTCCTGTGGTAGTTAACTGTGTCAGCTGCATTGTGTAAGCAAAGGCATCCTTCCCCTCTCAGTTCTCTCCCACACACACATGCACACAGTAAAATATAAATACACATGCAAATACAATACATACCCCACTTTTGTCAGAACCACCAAGATGACCATGACGACTCCTTTTCACCTACCAGGGTAATTCAAAGATGATTGCAGTCAGTCCAGAATGCCATACATTCAAGTTTCACACTTCATATCCTTCAGTAAATACATGGTAGGGCAGAAGCCTACAAGGTTGAAGGCATGCCTAATTTTCCTGTCCCTCCACCTCATACATAACAATGTATTGTAGGCATTTCATAATGACCGTGCTCCTAAATATATACATATATAGATAGATAGATAGATAGATAGATAGATAGATAGATAGATAGACAGACAGACAGACAGATAGATAGATAGATAGATAGATAGATAGATAGATAGATAGATATGTAACAAACAGCTGTCACACAACTGTATCAGTTAGTGCAGTGGGATAGTCCAGTAAGGGTTGTGCCTATGGTGCACCATTCAAACTCCTTTTCCCCTATGCATTTCTTATTTTTTAATTTAATTATATATTTTTAAAACAAATCCTTGATGCCCCCCCCCCCCTCAAATTCCCATTCAGTTTATGTGCTACCTGAGCACAAGACATTATTTTATTTATTGACCAAGAAAACTCAACTAGGACTGAGCCTATTTTCAGCAGAGGACCAGAGAGAAACATGTCTTTGGAATGTGGAAGGAAACAGGACTACCCAGAGAAAACCCATGTAAATGCAGGGAGAACATGCAGACCTCACATAGAAAGCACCCCAGCCAAGAATCGAACCAGAGAACATCTTGCAGCGAGGCAACAGCATTAACTGCTGCACCACTGCACCACCCCTAACACTAGAGTTATCTCTGGTGTCTAGTGTTTCCTCCCATTCCCATATTGTTAAAGTACCATTAAGGCATGACAATAAGACTTATAGCAGGTGTCTAGTACTTCCCCCATCCTAGTACTATTAAAGTGCACTAAGACATGGAAAGAAGAATTATTCCTCATGTCTAGTGTTCCAGTCACCCCCCATCCCTGTTCTATCTAAGGACCACTCAGGCACAACTTTTAAATATTATTCCTGATCGCAAGTGCATATGTTTCTCCTTGTTGCCTGATTCTCCATGTAGGATCCTATGAAAGCCAACAAGCCTGCAGAATCTACTGGCAGAGTTTGATGAGCTGAAGGCATCTGTAGCTTAGTGGTTGGTGATATTAATCAGGGAATAACAGGTCTCCATGGTGATGTGCATAACAACATACAAGTGCTAGTTCTGACATCATACAGCAGCATCTTACTGCTGCTGTAGTAGAACCAGCAGCATATAACACATGGTAGGGTAGAAGAGAGAGTGGCATATGACAGCTGAAAATAGACATGGAGTTTGCAACATAAAATAAATCTGTCAATAATCAGATTATTTTATTAACTAGCACATGCTGCTTTGTGATTTGTGAAAGAAAAGTTCCTTTCCTCTCATAAGTGTGCTTACTTTCTAACTTTCAGCAGTAGCAACATGTGAGTAACGAAATAAGGAAACTGCCCCACAAACATAAAGAGGGATGAAGTAAGAAACCTGCCTCCTAAGGTGTGGAGGCTGAGGCATGAGGCAGACACATATCTAAAGGAAGCCATTAAGAAGCATGGACGGCTTAGTGTAGTGCCTGGGGTGTGTAACTAGTTTAACATGACTTATACCCTGTAAGCCAATGGAGTCCAAAATTAGGAAGACTCACACCTTACCTTATTTGTGCCCCCTCTGCATTTAGACTAATATATGAAAAGTGCAAGTTTTCTATATGCAAGGTCACATTAAAATGAGGACTTTACTTGTAGACTCAAACCAGAATCTTGGCTTATGTCTTCAGGTGATTGTTTAATGTGCCACCTATAGGAAACTAATTTGCATAAAGTGGTAAGGAATGTCACTAGAACTTAAGTGCAAACACGATATATTGTCTCACCATTTAAAGTACAACCACACAGAAAGAACAAAAATAGACGTGTTTTCATTTCTGCTCTGTAAAGGGGACAAGCAGCATTTAACCCTCTGCCATTCAATGAATAAATAAATGTAAAAAGACCAGTGTGCACAGTTGTAGGCGAGTGTAATCCCCTCCTTGCAAGTGATGTTTCCAATAACATTCCCTAGTTGTAATTCACATAAGCACTATTAAACAGCACATGCAAAAGTTTAAGCTACAATTTAAGCAGAGATGACATATGAGGAGCACACTTAATTACTTCTGTCAGCTGGTTCTATATGAAAAATGACTGTCTTGCTCCATTGTAGTTCATAGAAGTAATGTGTGGGTAAGCTTTTCTAATCTGTCATTGTTATATAAAAACACAAGTGAGTTGATCCAACTATTTTGTTTTTATCCAGCTACACTGTTTTTACTATGTGCACTGCGGTAGTGGTGCTGCGGTAGCATGTCGCCTCACAACAAGACGTTGTCCCGTTCGATTCTCAGCTATAGCATCTTCTGTGTGGAGGCATGCGTGAATGGGTGTGCCTTCATTGAAGGTTGTGCATCAGGGCTGGTAACTCGGCACGTAAAAATCCACTACCAAACATTAGCGGACCGGAGTTCCGCTGTGGCGACCCCTAACCGGGATAAGCCGAAAGACACAACAACAACTGAAGTCATGGCACTTCACATAGTTTATTGAATCCTATAATAAATGCTCAAAACTCCATGTCTCAGAGGGATGGAGTCCTACCTGTGGCCAGCTGACTGTGGCTCAGTTGGTGGCCAAAGCACATGACCAGCTAAGTTGTAAGGAGAATGAGTGAAAGGGCATGGCCTGAGGGGCTCCTCTCCCAGAGACAAGGAAGGGGTGCATATTCCTGGGGCATCTCTATACCATAGAAACCACCACTTGTGCTTTACTAGACACCCCTTGTGGAAATGAGGAGATGGCCCTTTACTGCAGCCCATTGTATGTCTCCTCCTCCATGCTTCATTGGGTGTGCGCAAGGAATAGGATACATAAAAAAAAAAAGAATTGTTCTTGATGGCTGCCTGAAGGATGGACCCTCTTGATCAGCTCTCCTCTAACAATAGGGAAGGAATTAGCCAATACACCAAGACAGGGTGTATTGGTCATCAGTCAAAGGGGCATAAAAAGTTCATGGGTTGATACTAAGCAAACTACCCTTGTGGGTCATTTTAAGCTTAGCCAATTATCCCATGCAAAAATCAAATGCAGTACCTTGTGTCTGTAAGGCAGATATCTTAACCATTATGCTAAACCCCAACACAAGAACCCAAATGGATAAATAAAAAAAAACACTAATGCCTATTAAAATACTACCTGCACAATACAAGAGAGATAGAAACGATGACAATTGGTATAACGGACAACATTTAGTTAATAGTGCAGGAAATCCCATGACTGGTCTTCTGATGCCGATGCAAGATGGTCACTACTGCTATCCCAGTTTGTGCAGTCCAGACAGACTGAACCCTATCACAGGGTAAGCCAGGGAGGAGTCAAGTGTTCAAAAAGTAAAAACAAACCTCCAATGAGCTTGACTGGGAAGCCTTCACAGACAAAGGAACAAAGTAGCAAAATATTAACGAGATCCCAGTGGCAAGGCTGAAGTAAAGTCCTTTAATAAAACCACACAGTAACAAGTATAAAACAGGTAAGCGCTTTTGCACAAAGTGCTTCTTCAGACAAACATTTCAGATAACACAACCACATTATATACAATTTAAAACTGACAGCCTATCAAATAAAGGCAATAATTATCTAGGCAAATCCTTGGACTCCAGCACAGGTTTTAAAGAAACCTTATCATTTAATCCGGGTTTCTTGTCAGCCAAAAATTTTAAAATCCAATGTAACTCTCTCTCCTCTGTAGAATTCCTGAGCCCCCCCCGTGAGTCTTCTGATATAACTTCTACTACTTTGAAACCAAAACTATGTGTAAAGCCAAACTCTAATGCATGTTTTGCCAAGGCATTAGTGGAATCACCTTTCCTAATTGCTTAAATGTGTTCCCTGATCCTTTCATAGAACATCCTATTGGTCTTACCCAGATAAAAACTAGTGCATTCTTTACACATAAGCTGGCAACAACAATACCTTAGTTAACATCAATTCAAGCAAAAGACATCCTATATTATGCAGAAAATAATTACTTCCAGAAACAATAGGGCGCCCTGGTGGGTTAGTAAGATTTTTATGAATTTTTGGTACACAGTAAAAATATACCATACTAGCATTGTTATGGCTAAACTTTTTTTTAACATCTTCATTAGTCAAATATCCTAGTCTAATACCTTTATGTAAGAGTTGTTCATACTCAGAGATAGCCAGTTCATACATATCACCAGGAACCTTCTCATACACGGTCTCATCATTTAGATGATTATAACACATTTTCAAATATTGTGAAATATGTAAAATGACTAACTTATTACCTTTATTTGCAGGTTGGGAGGGTGTCCTAATGATTAAAGTGTTTGCCTTACAAACACAAGATGCAGGGTTTGAATCTCACAAGAGATAATTGACTAGACTTAGAATGATTCACAAGGGCAGTTAGCTTAGTACTAATCTATGAACCTAAATCTACATTTCTACCTAATGCCTACAGTGCTAACCATTCATTTTAGTCAAATTATACTTAATATTCATACTTTTTTTAAAATTGACAAATTCTTGTTCAATAGAATAAATAAGCATATTCTGAAACTGTATAATCTACTTACAATTAAATACAGGTATAAATTTGCTTTTTACCTCTATTTTACTAGCATCAAATAGATAGTATGCATTTAAAACATCATCAGAGGAAAAAAACTATCATCACTAACTAAAGAAACATCTTCACCAACATCAGAAATCTGTGGTGCATCCGCAAAATTATATCTAAACATATACTTCAATTGTAATTTTCTTATGAACTTAAACACATCACATTTTAAATCATGAAGCCTAGGTATTACTGTAGTATTGTACTGTGCAAGGGATAGTGTGTACTGCAGCTGATTGTGTCTGTGCTGCTTCTGCTACTTGGTACTGGTATTAGCAAAGATATTCAGACATCTGTACTGTTATATATGTTTTATGTTCTCAAGTACTGTCAGGTGGACATTCTTGCTCACAGTGATGTCCTGGGGAACAAGGGTGAATGCAGCTGTGTCTGGAATTGTGGGCAAATGCCTACATATTATCGGAAAGTTATGCCATTCTGGAGGGGGAGCTGCAGACACTTGCTGCAGGGTCTGTGTATCCAGTTCAGAACCTTGGTACAGTGCTGGCAGAGGATCCCATACTTGTACATCCATCGACATGACAGTATGGCCTTATCTTGCTATGGCAATACCTTGTAGCTGTACAGATTCACACAGGTTTCCCAGAGGCAGGGGTCATAAGTCAGGACCTTAAACCTATTGTGGTGTACTGGCAGGTTTGTAGCCACCCATTTATGTGTTTACAGCCAGGGATAGCATGTGCACACAGCTGTGTGTCGGACCTTGCACATTCCATGCTGCCCATGCTCCCACCCCCTCTATTATTCTATCCTCTTCCGTACATTATGCATACATTCTCTGATACTTTCCCTAAAGTTATCACCTCATCACAGCTGTGTTTTGGTGTTGGTCCACAGTTCATGCAGTGGGACATGGTGGACATGTTTCTGTAGCCTTGCATATGGCTTATGTGGAGTGTGTTATGTTGTTATTTGGGTGTCCATGACATTACATGCATTGGCATTGGCAGTACATGTGAGACCCAAGCCTTTGGCAGAGGCCTGTATGCTATTTGGTGGTGATGCAGGCCATTGCATTCTGTCAGTCCTACAGTCCCAGACCGCCATACAGTATATTCCCCTGGGGTGACAGGGTAGGTGTGCTAGGTGTTCATGCCAATACTTTCTATCAGTATTGATCAGGTGGTGTGGATGCTGGGAGGGTGCTACCTACAGCTAGGGGCTCACCTGCATGGGACACCTGCACTGCATGCTGCATTATTTTGCTATTGCCATACACAGGTGGGGGTCATATTGTACCCATTCCCAACAGGATATGACCAGAGAGGAACCTGTGGGTCGTGTCTGGGTGAGCTGAGTGCATGTGTGCTATGGACACTACTTGCATCTGAATCACAGATATGGATGGGGCATTCCAGTTATACTGGCATGTGCAGGTACATCAGCTGTTTCCCAATACATCAGTCCTATCACCTTTGTGATCTGCAAGTCTTCGGCCAGAAGACACCGGTATTCCCTACAACAGGCCCAGACAATGTGATGCATACCTGTATGTACAATTCCAAGGGTGTGTCCATTTCACAGTTACACATTATATACTGTATGTCTGGGGTACTTTCCCCTGTGTACTGCTTGTATAGCTAGGCCAACAGCCATGCCATGCCCATCTTTCAGATGGTGACACATATTACCACCATACATTTACAATGGTTTACTGCTAGCATGTGTTATACTGGTGGGAATTGTCTTTGGCACTGCAGTTGTGAGGACTTGGCCCTGTCATTGGCAGTAGTGGGCAATGGCCGCCAGGTCAAACCTCAACATGCATACATACTAACCACTCTCACACAATTTGAAACACACACCAACCTAACACACACATACCTGCATATTGTACAAATACTACAATCTATCATGCTACCTTGGCCACCTCTGGGCATCTGTGCTCCACTGGTATTATACCTACACATACATGTTACTACATTTCTACATAGGCTTGGGGGGCACACCTGACTGTTACTACATGTCTACATAGGATTGGGGGGCACACCTGCCTGTTACTACATGTCTACATAGGATTGGGGGGACACCTGCCTGTTACTACTACATGTGTACATCAGATTGGGGGGGCACACCAGACCATTTCTACTTTTCTACATAGGATTGGGGGGCACACCTGACTGTTACTACATGTCTACATAGGGCTTGGGGGGCACACCTGTTTTTACATTGCTACACAGTATGGGGGGCACACCTGACTGTCACTACATTTCTACATAGGATTGGGGGGCACACCTGCCTGTTACTACTATGTGTGCACATCGGATTGGGGGGCACACCAGACCATTTCTACTTTTCTACATTGGATTGGGGGGCACACCTGACTGTTACTACATGTCTACTTCAGTTTTGGGGTGGGCACACCTATCTGTTTCTACATTGCTTCATAGGATGGGGGTCACACCTGACTGTTACTACATGTCTACATGGGATTGGAGGGGACACCTGCCTGTTACTACATGTCTACATAGGACTGGGGGAGCACACCTGCCTGTTACTACTACATGTGTACATCGGATTAGGGGGCACACCAGACCCTTTCTGCTTTTCTGCATAGGTTTTGGGGGGGCACATCTAACTGTTTCTACATTGCTACACAGGATTGGGGGAGGGCATACCTGACACTTGTACAGATTTTCTATGACTGTACTGTTATGTCAGGTACTCCATTTCATTCTGTTTTCTAACCTATCATGCTGACTAGAGGCATATCAGTGTACTACAAGTCTTAGGTTTGATTGACCTCCATATTAGTTTCTGACTTCCTACCCTTCAGAACTATTATCCCTCTGCCTGATCTGATGTAGTCTTTTTGTGTAGACCTGGGGGGAGGTTACCCATAGGCATCATTCACAGGCCTTAGCACAGCCTTTGTTTGTGTTTGTCTACACCTGTCCTGCTGGCTGAGACTGTTGTTGTGTATGTGAACCTCCCGGACTGGCATGTGTGTGTCATATGGGCACACATGTGGCCCAGCACATTTCCTGCAGTGGGTTTTTTCACCATGTATAGTACTGGCTACAATGGTGACACCAGCATTTATTACAGATCTCATGCTGCCACTATAGGTGTCTACTATCTGCTGGCATCCAATTCAGCCACCCAATTCCCTTGCATTCTCACATCCATGCCATAGATACAGGTAACAAACATCATACCCTTGGTGCAATGGTGGCTAGTGACTTCAAATTAAAGGAGGGCTGCAGGAGACAGCTGAATGGGTGGGGCCAATGGGAAAGGGTGTGGCCAACTAGAAAGGGGTGGAGCTATGCTCAAAACCACAACAACTGGAACTTTAAATACGCTGCCCTGAGTGCCAAACAGTCATTACGAGAGTCCAATCAAGACAAAATGAAGTGTAGAAGAAAAAAATATGTCAGTGCATTGGCTACATGACAACTTACTTAATATCTAGATGGAAACACAGGTTGTGAGGCATGAAAAAATAAATTACTTTTTAAATACATTACTGGAATGCCAGTCAAAATCAAGTATAAAAAAAATAAGCAGCACTCAACTCAAACCACTACTCCTTGCACTGCAGTTCTAATTATAATTTATATTCAGCTTTATAAAATTACCAAGTAACATGCTGAAAATAGCAATATCTATGATACCCCCACCTGTAAAAATGTTTCTTATCCAAAAAAGACCTGCTGCCTGACGCAACTATCTACTTGTTTCATGGGGAAGACATGATCAAAGTAAAAAATGAACAGCAGACAAGAAACAAGCTCAAGATAAATTTCTTAAAGGATTCCTGCACAAGTTATGGACCACACATGATAGATTGGCATTCTGTTTAGTTTACGGGTAAAGCCTGCAAAGATGACTGCAAGTCTCAAACAAATCTAATGAGCTTCTGAAAATACTGTAATCCTGTCCTTTATTACAAATACTGTCATATGCATTTCAATACCCAAGGCTTATACATTATCTAGTTATGTAAATATTCTCTGCATGGCAACAATGAAAAGGCTTTCAATGCTGGTAATTTTTTAGCAGTATGCTTATTAAAGCTTACTTGCATCTTACAATCTCAGACAAGCTTACATGATGGTCATTAAATCATTGCTACTTAAATACAGAGCAACAGGGCACTGCGACAGCATGCATTGCCTGAATAATGTTGTGTCTTTCGGCTTTTCCTGGTTAGGGGTCGCCACAGTGGATCTACGGTCCACTAATGATTGGCAGTAGATTTTTACGGCCCAAGTTGCCGGCCCTGATGCACAACCTTCAACGAAGGTACGCCCATTCACGCATGTCTCCACACAGAAGATGCTCTAGCTGAGAATCGAATGAGACAACATCTTACTGTGAGGCGACAATGCTACCACAGCACCACCACCGCATGCATTGCCTGAATAATAAGAAGCATAAATCAACAGTATAAAAATGAATAATAAGCATAAATCGACAGTATAAAAATATGACAGAAAACCAGAACATTCTGCAAAATCAAGGACAGATGAAAAGCCACGGTCGTACTTGTGGTCTACCTTGGCTGGGGGAATACTCTGCACATTTACACTGCATAACTGCTCCTTGCCTTCCTTGGACACATCCAGAGCCACTACAATGGGGAGTGGGGTGCAACAAGTATGTCACAATTTGAAATGTCTCTGGCTGACGGTGATGGCTCTGACACTCATACCTCTCAACTTCAGAGCAAGAAATCTGGACAAAGCCATACATAGAACTAGAAGTGGGACACAGGCCCAAAAATAAGGGCAATTTTTAAATATTGCTCTTATAAACTTAGATAATAGAACAGCAGTAGGTCTTGCATTAGTACGAATTTTCTGAAGGGTATGAAATCTGAAACTCAAATGTCTGCCATTATTTTCTAACTTCAATCTTTAATGACTTGCCACTAATTTGTCAGAAAACCACAATTTTATGAAAAACAGACCAAAAATGTGATGCAAAAATATAAAATTGCCACACAATACAGCTGGAAACCTGTCAAAGAAGGGACACCTTTTTAATATTAACACTGTTAACTTGAGCAGCTAACAAAATAAAAGCATCTACATGCATTTCTGAAATAAAAGTAATCTATAACTCTGATCATTACAGTTATATATAATTGTAAACCCTCCACGTTTTCTTCCAAAATTGCCATTTTGAGGAGGGATTATTAGGGGAGAGCAACATTTTGAGCCAAAATTGGGGACAGTTGAGAGGTTTGGATATTCCTAATTCTACAAAGCGATTTGCACGTACCTCTCAACCTCTTAATGCAGGAAATCTGGACAAGGCCAAATATATTGGGGGAACATACAAACATTACTAAAAATTGCTCTTGTATAAACTTAAGACAGTTGATAGAATAACAGGTCTTGCTTTAGCATGCATTTTTCTGAAGATTATGACGTCTGAAACTCAATGTCTGTCATTTAGTGACTTCATGCCTAAATGATTTGCTAGAAAACCACAAATTTTATGAGGAACAAACCAAAAACAAGACACAAATATCTATTCATTCTGCAAAAATATGGACAACTGAGAGGTATAGTTCAACCGGGGCTGTCTGAGTTTGCTGCCCTTCCCACCTCACAAAATCATGGTCAAATGGAGCCTCCCCCCTGCAGCCATTCCAATGTCCCATTCCTTGGTTATTTTGCCCCATTTACCATAAACACTGTAATGTGCATACTGCTTTACTTCTGCAATGATTTGGATTTCATTTGAAAGTTTTATTTTGCATTTTACAGCACAAACCCTAATAGATATCTGTTAAACAAAGCAATGCAGTCTCACAATGAAAATAGACTTAGCATTAAAACTTCTCTGCCCTTGAAACTCACATGCATTGAAACAGCATTGAAACCCACATTCAAAGAAAATATATTTTGTCAGTGGCAGATAAAGATTAACTTTGGGCTGTTTTCAAATCATAGGCCCCTTGAACACGAAACATACACATGTTCTTTGATACACCTTCATGATTATATTAAATTATATTCCTTGCACAATACAGTACAGTTGTTAGAGAGCATTTTAAATTTATTGTTTTGAACATTTTTCCAGTAAACAATGAAACAAAATGGATGCACCAATGACAAAACTGCCCAATTCAGAACATTTCCACCATAAAAAGTCTACTCAACCTTCTACATTCCACCAGTATCAGTAAATATGCACAATCTCTGAAGAAGTAAAATCCACATTAAAGAAATATGTAACTAAAGAGGTTGCTGCTAGCAAACAACTTTATATGTCATTGTTTCATCTACAAATAAAGTGCCAGTTGCCCTTGAAGAATAAATTGCCTCTCCATTGCTCTTCATAATGAAGAATGTTCTTAATTTTGAGTGTTGAAAAAGTCCACATTCCACACTGTTTTGCACTGAAACGTTCGTCACGGATTCATTAAGAATTTTTAACCAATAGTCATTGCAAATAATACTGAAGAACATACATTCATCTAAAGAACTTTTTTTGTAAAAATAAAGGTGCATATTTTAACCAGGCCATGAGCTTCATGTTTGAGGGTGTTAGTAAGTTGTTATGATGGACTCCATGTTTTGCCCCTTTGTCCCACATTATGAGAGATAGTATTCCACATTTTATAGGTGGAAGGTTGATAGCTATGCGCCACTGTCCTTATCCCTTCATCTCATTATAGTTCGTGCAGGATTTTTTTTTTCTTTCCGGGACTTTGCTCAAAAACGTTTGATATATGTCTCAATGGCAGTTTTTTTTACATAGTCCTATATGTTTCTGTTTAAAGTAACTAACTTGTTCAGATATACACTAGTAAAAAAATACCATTTGAAACTGGTTTCTGTTCTGTTCATCCCATCTAAAAGAGTTCTGCAATAAACAGGGACTGAAATTTCCAGGAGGTGAAGATAGTAGCGGTACCAAAAATTTACTCAGTCCATTTCAACAGATTCATAAAGATGACGAAAAAGGAGAGACTGTGCTACACAGATCAGAACCCAGCAGTCATAATCTACACTTGAACTCAACAAAAAAGCCAATAAGCTATATATTTATATTAAATATAAACATGTTTTATTTAATGGTATTTTTCAGTCTTGACTAACAGACTTTGGTTCATGACACAAAGATCCAGCATTTAATTCCATCCTGTCTGTCGAAATTCATATTTCAAAATAAGACTGTCAACGTTTTTTGTGTTTTATAGAACAGTGCCCTCTGGAACATGTCACTAGTCTATTAAATCACCAAAACAGATTTACCATCCAAAAATAACTTTATTTCTTCAACACGTCAGTGTTATTTTGGTATACATGTTTGAATATAAAATCCCTGTACCTGACTGAAAGCGTTAGTGGTTTAAGTTCTGCAATGAAATAGTGAATATTTGGCTGACAAGAAATACTGTCATTACAATAAAAAAGGCTTGTGCAGTTTATGTGGGAATGAGTTAGAGGGATATTTTCCGCCTATATATTATAAATTTAATCATACGATAATGACTTTTATATTCTTTGAACAGGATGATGCATTACCCCTCAACAGACACTTGCGCACACTGTTGCTGGTTACTCCACAGCATTGAAAGGACACTGATAATTTGTTAGGAATGCAAATGAAGAACAAAGACTGACAGAGGTCCCTAATGCAGAAGACCTGAAAATGAAACTGGGACACAATTAAATGTGAAAAAAAAGCCCGATCTGGAGCAGAATGCCTACTACTGTCGTCGGGCGTGTGAAGTTGGGTCATGCCATTTTTATCACTGATAAATCATTCTAATGTGGAAATCAGCATTTTGCTATGTTTTACCCCATTCATAAGTAGTAGCTGCCTCTACAGTGGAGTGCTTCCTTTTTTACAAAGGTAAACATATAATGCCATACTCACACCACAAACCTGTTTAAATGTGCCTAGCCCACTCGCCATCCATGCAGCAATAGAATTAAAGCACGCTCAACATCCATGCAGCAGTAGAATTCAAGTCTCAAGCCCGCGAGAGCTTAAAACTTACCTCACTTCTCTCCTGATTGGTCCTGTCTGCAGATGAAACAGTCCGGAGCTCCTCTGTTCTGTGTTGTCATCACCGCACAGATTCCTGGGCATCTGTGGGCAGAAATGCCTTCCCTGTATCCGGACTGCTGGCTCAGGCAGTCTGAGTTTGCACAGATTCCTGGGCATCTGCAGGGCAGCCTTCTGAGTTCCCAGTGCGTCTGCACATGCTCGGAGTTCCGGGACTCGTGAAAATAAAATATTTTGTTTTTCTTAATTTTTTGTTTCACGTTTTGTTTTCTTTTTGTTTCTAGGTGGGAGGGCTGCAGTCCTGCAGTCCTATAGCATGAGCCGCCCCTGCCTCAGTGTACTCTACATCCTCTCTATGTCTAACACAGCTGGAGATCAATGCCATGTCATCAGTACTTCTAACAAAGGCTTAATGATGTAATCCACATTCTTCCTAAGTATATTCAGACATGTGCATCATGTAGAAAACAAAATGGATACTTACCTGATGGAGTACAATACTCCTCTGTTGAAGATACTGCTCTACAAGAAATGTGTCATTGATTTAGACATAAGAAGTAACTCTCATCCACACTGGTTTGCCTAGCTAGACATTTGCCATTTTATGATAGTTCTCATTAGCAGTGTTTCAGAAATGCTAAATGCAGCCTACACAGCTGATTTGCAGTATAAGAGCATAGGATCATAGGATCATGGGAAGTTACTAGGCTATTCGCCCTGAGGCACTTATAAGCCTAGCCCAGAGCTTAGCCCATGCATAGACAAACCAGCACCCGATGTCCTTGTTGAGCAGGGACAAGGGTGGAATCCCAGGGATGTATTTTCTATTTCACAGAAAAGAAGGGGAGCTGGTGATGAAGTAGAGAAGCACAAACCAAAGTAGCTGCAAGCAAGAAAAAATGCTATATACAATATAATTACATTGTATTTAAAAATGCTGGTTTTATGCCTGTTGCATGTAAATACACTGAAGAAGGATACTTTATCTGAAAGCTTTGTCTGTTTTAATAAAAGGTTTTGACGGTGTGGAGCAGCATTTTTTCTTGCATGTATTTTCTATTTCTCATCCAGTTATCCAGACTGCGCTTAAAAAGGGGTAAAGAGGTACTCTGCTTGATATGGAGAGGGAGTCTATTCCATAGATGGGAGAGTTTCTGGGACAAATCTGTCCTGCCAGCAAGTCCTATTGATGGCACAGACCAGGCTGAGGCTGCGTGTGTAGGTTACTCGAGTGGAGCTTGACTTGTGGATATGCAGCAGTCCCATCAAGGAGAGGTCCGAAATCACCTTGTATGCCAGACAGAGGTCACCTCTGAGGAGTCTGTATGAAACAGAGTAGAAGGATAGGCCTTTTAGTCTATCTCTGTATGGTAGATTTTTGAGGCCCTGGATTCTCCTGGTGAGGAACCTCTGTGGTCTCTCCAGCTGCTGCATGTGCTTTGCAAGGTACATGCCGAATGGGGCATTGTACTCAATAATTGGCCTTATAAGGGAAGAATACAGGGATGTTATGAATTCCTTGTCCCTGGATGAGATACCTTTACTTATGAGGTGGGCCATGTAGAAAGCTTTCCGTCCAATGGAAGCAACATGGTGGTCAAAAGTCAGGCTGCTATCATTCTGGGTGCCCAAATCCCTCATGACTGACTGCATGCTTAGAACATTGTTATTAATGTGATAATTTGTGGGGACATCTCTCTCCCTAAAGGGGATGATGATGCATTTTTTGTATTCAGCTTGAGGCCATGTTTCTCAGTCAATCCCATGCAACTACTCAACAAGATGTAAGGCATCAATGTAAATCCCATCCACTTTCTTATATGTTGGGGTGAAAATTTGTGAGGTAAAGATACAATATCAGCACAGACAGAATGTTTGTAGCAGCTACTTTTTTACATGCAAATATGTGTGCTACAGGCTGAAGCTGCTGGTGGTAATAGGCATAGACAGAAAAGGTGAAGCCTTAGCAACATGACAACACAGAAGAGTAATTTTGGGAACTGTGGCAGCCTTCATTAACAGCCAGAACCAGACTAAGGAAACTCATCCCACAGGAAATTAAGGTATGTGTTTAAGGTAAGTATGTTAGCCAAAGCTATCATTAACAGAGTAAATGGCAACATGCTTGATTTGTCCTAGAACAAGGTAGGGGATACATTAACCATTATGTCAACCACTTGAACAACTGCCAAGTCATGTGTAATGTCATGGTAGTCACCTGGAATGTATTACTGGCAACCCTTGCTTCTAGCAGAATTCCCATATATGTGCGTCACTTTTACACCTGTGGTTGTCTGGAACATCACTGGCAATTCATTGTGGACTGCAGTATGGAATTACTGAGCCATATTTGAATTGCATACTTTAAATTCCTCTGAGAATTCATGCTAATGCATAACCTGTCATTCTAGGCACTTTCTTGGGTTGTAAAATGAATAGTTAAAATGTGTTCCTATGTGTAGGCCTTTGTCCTCCATTATTTAGAAGGAAACATTCCATCTGTACTGCACTGGGTGGATAAAGAGGTGATGACACAATCATACATATCACAATTTATAATGGTGATGTACACATGCATGTATTTTAAATGCTAGATACAGCTGTATTTGAATCCAGGACCATGTGAACCAAAAAATAAATGTTTTTAAAGCATTTCACAAATTGAGCTACAGAGTTAGTGATTTAGCAGGTGTGTTTTCACATGTTGTACAGATAGTTGCACACTGACCTGCTGTTATACACCTCACTTACACCTATTGCTATGTATATGGCTTTATAGTGATGTATTTCTCCACCAGATTCCTAGTTAAATTCCATTATTTTCATTAATCTTTTAGCAGATTTGCTGCACGATGTGGCGCAATGTGCAGCATCATGTAAACATGCTTAATGATAAGAAAATGACAATTACTATTTTGCTTACAGCACCTGTGTTAATTAACTAAATCTGTGGCTTGGCAGGTTGATGAACTTTTGTTCTAGTCAGATGGTACTGGATTCGATATAGGGCATAGGTGCACTTTTTGAATGTGATTATTATGCCTTCACATACATGTAATAATACACCACCATTTAGTTTAGCTTTTTTTTTTTTTTTTTTTTGAGGAGAGAGTGGAACATTGAGCAAGGGACATAGAAGTGTGTGGGGAAGGTAAGTTGGGAAGGTGAGGAAGCAATTTGCAGATAGACAAGACATACAAGACAGCAAACAAGGTTGGTGTGGGACACAACAGGGGGGTGAACACCTTGGTTGGGAAGGTGGTGGGAGATCTCGGTCCCATGGACATCAGACATGGTAGCAGTGTGACTCAAGTCCTCACCCATGAGTCTGTCAGTACTGCACCTTCACTGCTCCTGTGCAGGCAGTGGCTGATGCCGGCATCTGGGGTGAGGCTGCTGCACCAGGATGGACAGCCTGCTGTCCATCTGGTTTAGGCATGTGCCAACAGTCTGCTGCAAAAGCCTATGCACCATGACTGGCAGTTGTGTTTGGGTGGCATAGTCATTCCCTCTGCTTTCACTCCCGGGGGGCAAACTACTGGCCTGTGGGGTGGCACAACCTTATGGTGCATGTAGTACAAGAGCAGCAGGGGGGTGCCACAAGGCTGCAGCCCAGACATGCTAGGCCCTGGTGCCTCAGCTGGGGGAGCCAAGGTAGGTGGATTACCAGGAACTGTCCTATCTTGTTGCACTGTGGCAAATAAAATAGAAACATAATGGAAAAAATGCAACTCAAATAAATGTAATGAATAAGATAAAAGAAAATAATAACGAATAATGGAAAATAAGTGAAAAATAATATAATAAGCACAACAATAAATAATATAAATGAAAATTAATTTCACAACAAAGTAATATTAAGTTATACATAAGGACAACTTAAGAGATAATACCAAGCAATATGATAATAGCAAATGATGATAGTAAATATTTTGATTAAATAAATAAAAAAAGAGAAGGGGTGGGGTGAGAGAAGAAAAGAGAACATTAGTAACATCACATATACTATAACAAAACATACTAAGTACTTTTAGATACGTTAGATTTTACTTGTAACACTACTGACTGCTATGACATTTATTATTTGAAATACTACCCCGTTCCTTACACACACATACTATAGTTCATATCATATTGCATCCATCAATCATTCAGTGTTGTTATATTGGATATATGATGCTTGATGTATATACCTCTACACCTCTTAGCAAGAGACATTGAGGCCTAAGCTGTACATAATGGTGAAACAAAGGCACAACAATAGGGAACATTCTTACATAGTGTGGTCCTACAATAGTAGCAATGTGTTCTGATAACTGATTTGCCATTAAAATGCATTTAGAAAGATGCCTAATATCTGCATTTCAGAGGACTGACATTTTTTTACATTGATCCATAAAAGACTAGATTAACATGTCCACGAGAAGTAAAGGCTCAGTGTGAGACAAGCTGATTTGCAAGGCAAACACTAGTTCTCCCACACCCAGTCCAAAGAATGGTAGACACTGGTTGCCAGAGCAACCATTTATTACAATCACATCACAATACAAATAACATTCTGCTTTCTGAATAATCTAGTTATAGCACAGCATAAAACTATAACTTCATACCACATTGAATCCCACTGTTACTGGCTGGCATGGACCCCCACTTGTGTCAGTCTTATGTGGCAGAGACTAGGCATTAAAACAAGTTCATATACCAAACAGACCACACATATGGGGCAATATACATTACATTCTGCAAAGATCATGACAATTGAGAGGTATGTCCATGTACACTAATTACACTTGACAGCTGGACATTCAAGGCACAGGTCTATGGGTGTGCACTTCACATGCAAGTATGGTTATGTTTTAATGATGAAATGCTAATACAGTATTGAAGGCTGCACAATGTTTCAGTTGGCTGGTGGGGGATTTGAACCCACAAGCAGTGAGTACAGTAATACTGAGCATTTTATTTGAAATACAACATTGTCACAGCACTGTCTCCTTTTACACTTTATTGATTCATGTTGTTCCAAATCTTGCATTTACATACATAAATAACTGCCTAGTGTTTCTGTTGACATACATGTTTATCCTAATCAGTTATTGACTGCAATTAACAGCATATTTCAGACAATACGTGGACCACAACACTGACTCTTAATCTGGGTATTCAGCAACATTAAATAATGGTTGGAAGTGAAGCTACACAGTATTGCATTTTTACATGCTTTAACTTGCTTTTACAGTTCAGATATGCACTAACACATTAATGAAAGTCTGTGATATCCCAGGTATTTCATACATGACTGTTAAGACTGCAGTATCTGTATTTTTTACTTTATTATTAAGTTAAGCATTTGCTTTTTACTTTACTGATTTTTTTGCACCCAATGCACTCATCCTGAGCAAACACCTTGCATGGGACTGCAAGTTGCAAGCCCTCTCTTCTGCAGCTATGGTACCAGAGGGAATCCATTATGCATACCAGTTTTGCATAGATTCAACTTGTATATTTATAAATTACTAGAAAACATACTTACATATTTATGTGGGATTTTTGCCCACCTATGCCTCTTGACTCAACTGATCCAAAGTACTCCTCTTCTTTCATTGGAGGTCATCATAATGGTGGCAACACTGCTCACTAGTGCAGGGGATACTAGTCCCACCGGTCAGGTCCCCGGCCAAACTATCCCAGGCCTCAGACTTGCATTCTGAACCAACATAGTTCTCTTGCAGTAGTCGGGTCCATGGTGCTGTACCAGGAGTCCAATAAAAATCCTAGACTCCTGCACACCCCAACACTGTGCCTCAAAGTGCATTCCTTCCCCAATGACAGCCATATCTGCACACAAAATCAGGCTCCAAGGAATACTGTGCAATTCCCACCAACTGCTCTTTAAATAGGATGCATTCCCACCATTGCTAGTCATACTTAAATTTTCAAAAACATGCTGCATTACTTAGCATTGTGCAAACATGGGAAACACATGTTTAAGCAATGCTTAGCAATGTGCATACAAGGAAAAATGTTACCCATGTTTAAGTGATGCTTAGCATTGCACACCTTTTCTAAATATAACAATAATTAAATTTAAAGTGAATTGATGTCTCAGTAACCTAACACAGTTTCACAGCAGTATATATAAAAGGAATCATTTACAGAACTCAAACCCAGGAGCTAGTACATTATAGGTCATCACTCAACCTAGGTCACCACAAGACTAGGGAAGGGATCCCATGTATCTTCATATGTACTGCGGAGGTGCTATTGTAAATGTAGTGCAGCGTCACTGTGAGTTTGCACAGTGCAAAGCACCACACAGCTAAAACAATTGAAAGCATCCGGTTTCTATTTTTACATGTCTGGTGCATGTCTGATGCATGGGTGTGCAAAGCTAAGCATAGGTAAATAATGCAGTACATCACGCAAACATGCACATAAAAAGAAAAAAAAATGAATGCATCCGGTTTCTTTTTTAGATCATAGGAGGTTACTAGGCTATTAGCCCTGAGGCCCTTATAAGTCTAGCCAAAAGTTTAGCCCATGTTTAGAAAAATCAGCACCTGATGCCTCTGTCCAACAGGGACATGGGTAGAATCCCAGGGGTGTACTTTCTGTTTCCCATCCAGTTATCAAGGTTGCACTTAAAAAGGGGTAAAGAGGTACTCTTTTTGATGTGAAGAGGGAGTCTAATCCATAGATAGGGGGGTCTCTGGGACACAAATCTGTCCCACCAACAAGTCTTGTTGATGTCACAGACCAGGTTGAGGCCACGTGTGCAGTTTACTTGAGTGGAACTTGACTTGTAGACATGCAGCAATCCCATCAAGGCGGTGTCTGTGAACACCTTGTATACCAGACAGAGGTCACCTCTGAGGAGTCTGTATGAAACCGAGTAGAGGCATACGGCTTTTAGCATATCTGTGTATGGTAGATGTTTGAGGCCCTCGATTCTCCTGATAAGGAACCTCTGTGGTCTCTGCAGCTGCTGCATGTGCTTTGTGAGGTACATGTCAAAAGGGATATTGTACTCAATAATGGGCCTTATAAGGGAAGAATACAGGGATGTTATGACCTCCTTGTCCCTGGATGAGATACCCTTACTTATGAGGATGGCCATGTAGAAGGCTTTCCGTACAATGGAAGTAACATGGTGGTCAAAAGTCAGGTTGCTCTCAACCTGGGTACCTAAATCCCTCTCAACTGATTGAGTGCTTAGGACATTGTTATCAATGTGATCATTTGTGGGGACATCACTCTCCCCAAAGGAGATGATGATGCATTTTTTGGTATTCAGCTTGAGCCCATGTTTCTGGTACCAGTTATTTGTCTGAGTGAGACCCTCTTGAAGGATGTCCACATCACTAGGGGAATTGATGACAGCACTCAGCTTGCAGTCATCTGCAAACCTGGTCAGCCATAGCCCACTGGTTTTTGCCTGCACCTCAGAAAAGTATATCCCAAATAACAGAGGTCCCAAGACCGAACCCTGGGGTATGCCACTTGTTACAGGTCTACTGCTTGAGGTGGCTTCCCCTATTTTGACTATGTGGGTTCTATCAGTGAGCCAGTTTGCTGCCCATCTGGTATCATATGAATTGATGCCTAGTTTAAAGAGGTTATCTATTATGCCTGAGTGGGATTAGTGTCAAAGGCTTTGGCCAGGTCTAGGTAGATGGTGTGCACCTTCTTCCCCTCATCCATGGCTTTGGTGACTGTCTCAAAGAAGTCGATCAAATTTAGCAGACAATGACCTCCACTTGACAAAGCCAAACTATGTGGGATCAAGTGGTTGGAGGCTGCCAATGTCTGGAGCTTGTCTGATGTATGGTTGTGCAGAGCTAAGCACAGCTAAATCACATGGTGCCTCACACAAACATGCATATAAAAGTAAAAAAAATAAATAATACATCTAAATTAGTGAAATACTTGCATACACAGCTTTGGCATTATTTCTTATACTCTTTTTGGTCAAGTTAATGGGCTGTTAGTTATGTGTGTGTGCCATCGGTGTTACACAGATGCATTTTTTGTGTTCTATGAGGTTTTGTGCAGCAAAACCTCCCTTAGGCGTGCCACACCATTAATATGCATGTTTTGCTGCCGAGGGAAGATTGTGGCCATGTACGTGGATACATTCCATGTAGGCTGTAAACGGAGCCAACACAGACTTTATTGAATCCTGTGGTGTATCTACTTAGGCACAGTAGTTATGAAGTAATGTTTCCTTCCTCCCCTGTGTAAATGATAATGAGAGCAGCCTGCTCTTTGCATAATCTGACTTGGAATGCCTATGACTGATGCACAGTGTGGCCAGCCAATGCAGGGGTAAACACAGGCTGGTGTTTTTGTGTGCATCATTGTTACTTGTCTGTATCTGCGTCAGTATTCTATAGTTATGTAGTCAAGCTTCCTCCCTACCCTTTGCACATTCTGACATGGATTGCCTATGTCTGATGCACAGAGTGGCCAAGCCTATGCATGAAAAAGCAGAAACTGGTGTTTTTGTAAGAATCACTTTTAGTATCTTTATCTGCTTAGCTCTTGCATAGTTATGCAGTAGGGTTATGTGTTATCTGCTACCTTTTAGCTAGTGCCATGGTTTATTGTGCCTGCCTACATCTGTCATTGCCATCACCTGCTGCTGGCTCCTTCTCTGACTTCTGCTGCTGCCTGTGCTGCTGGGAACTGTAGTTCCTGTTGACTGCCACCCTGTGTTATCTGCTTCCACAGTATTATATTATGTAGAATGACACAAACAGTTACAATTTTTGGACACATGGCAGGGTTATACTACAGGGATCTTCCAGATGTACATAGGTAGTGGAATTATGACTTCAGCAGACCAAACACATGCTGTATGAGGTTTCTGGTTTGTAAATGAGCATGGTTGTAACCCTGCTCTGTTGGGTTATTTGGATTTCTCATTGGTGTCATGAGCCAAGGTTCTAGGGCATATCCAGCATCACCCATTACATGTCACTGTGGAAGTCACCCTTACCAACCATTTATAAAGTCCACATGGGTTCATAGGTTCATAGATTAGTACTAAGCTAACTGCCCTTGCGAGCCATTTTAAGCCTAGCCAATTATCCCTTGTGAGACTCAAGCCCCACACCTTGTATTTGTAAGGCAAACACCTTAACTATTAAGCTACCCTGCCAACCCCCCATTAGGCTACCCTCCCAAGCCCATTGGTGGATGCCATATGAATGCCTGAATGGCCTGTGCACACATTACAGATAATATCCTACACATTACAGACCTCTTAGGAGTTTATAAAGTGATATAGTTTATGATTTACGTACCACCTGCCTAATTCAACAGGTGGGGCCCTTTATTTCAGATACAACCACATACCTTTCTTATCTCCTCTCACATTAATCTTGTTCTCTATCCTTATCCAGGGTTTTCTATTTCACAACATAAAAACATTCTCTCTCTCTTTGTCTCTCTCTCTCTCTCTCTCTCCTTTCTTTCACAGTTGTATCAGCCCAACATGAGGACACAGTTATCATTATCTGCTCACTGGGTCTAGAACTATTCACTGGAAGCACAATTCACTGAAAGTTATATATGGCCTTTTCCCCACTGTAGTGTGACCCTGGAGTTAGTATATATAGTAAGGGGGGGCACAACCCCCCACATTTGGGGTGTGTTTGGAGCATAGCCCCCCCACATAGTTTGGATATACATTATGTTCAGAAAAGAGTGCCCCCTGCTCACTATATGAGTGCCATACTAGCTCTGATACTGTCTTTGTATAACAATTTCCTTTAAAGTATATGTATTGTACAGTGCAACCTCCAAAACTGTCCTTGTGTTAATTCTGTATAAAAGATTGGATTTACCTCCAAGACTGTCTTTGTATAATTTTTATAAAATATTCACTTTAATGTATGTGTAATGCACAGTGCAGTTACTTTATTGCTGAACTCTTGATATGTCTGAGTTATAACCTTTTGGATGCTTTTGCTTTAATAAATGTTTTATAAGTTCTCATAATAACTTTGTATATGTTAACTATGGAACTTTTCTTCCAGGGTTTTAATTCCCAGTCAGACTTTCTCATAAACAAATGTACATAAATAAATAAATAAATGGGTAATATATGGCCACTATTACATCAAGTCCCACATATGTTGCCTCACTCCCCTCCAGGATATGCTCCCCCCACACGCTGAAGCATGACATCAAGGAAGTGGTGGGGTAGTCTAAAGGCAGATGCCTGAGATGCCCCTATTATGTCCCAAGTGGGTCACTGAAAGGTCCCTGTAGCTGACATATGCAAAGCCACTCATGCCTTGTTAGGCACTCCATGCCTCCCATGGGGCTGCAGACGACACCAACACATGTCTACCATTTCTTGCATGGTGTCACTCTGTACTTGGTAGTGGTCCATTATGTTGGTATCATGGAGGGCATGAAATGTTAAACATGGTCAGAAGACCTGGCATCTCTGGGCAATATTGCAGACCATTGGCAGCAACAGCTTCAGTAAGAGCCTCTTGCAGATACACGTATACAATTGCCGTGGCAATCCCTAACATACTTTTTATTTTTTCTTTACTTGAATATGAGTTCTGAATCACTCTGCCATCTGTTTTTACATCATTAGCATACAGCACAGCTCATTATGCTGAGTCTTGTTTTCCAGGTGGTCTCATCATGTTAGTGGGTTTTCTGAATCATACACACCCTGCTCATCCCTACTTGCCATGCAGCATTGATTAGCATGATATGGCAATGTTTTATGAATCAGGCCCAACATCTTTGCTATTATAGTAGCCTATAAAATGGACAGAAACTCATAAAGCCTTACGTAATAAAATTCCTGACTTTGCCATGAATTCATTAAAGGACCTAGTGTCAGCTGTACCTCTTGAACTATAAAGGCCCTGCTCTGACAATGTGGTATAGTTTGTAATTGAGAAACATGGTAGCTATGATGAAGGAAGACCTCATTATCAGCTAATTTGCATGTCTCTGAATCACAGTTACTACAATGATGTGCAAATTATTGCTGATCTGCACATCATGGTAGTTAGCTGCTGCTTGTGTAGGTATAGGCCACCTTCTTCAGTTACTACCCCACACAAACAAGTACACAAAACACAAACACACACACCACAGTCCCCATACAAGTCCCTGACCTGTTTGCCCTTCTCTAGCTCCCTCCAGACCCCATCCTGAAGTTGTTGTCATTCTAGCACTTTACTGTTGAGTAGTCCTTGGTAGCTACTGTTCTCCCCACTCCCCAATATCTGTACTGCTGCTGGTGTCATTAAGATTATTAAGGAAACTGTAGCCCTGTTGTCTAGTGTTTTGCACCCTCCCTGATCCCTATACTGCTGCCATTGACATTAAGGCACTTAAAAAATTTGTATCCTTGGTATCTATTGTTTTTCACCCCCCCATTCCCCATACTGCTGTTGATGTTATTAAAGCACATAAGGAAATTGTATCCCTGGCGTCTATTGGCTCCCATGCCCCCTCAGTCCCCATACAATGGTCATAATAGGTAGCTGAATGTGGTCTTTTGGTTGTGTTTAATACAGTGATGTGGTGGGCTTCCTGGAAGGAGTTCTGGGGGGAAGCAAATAGCTACTAAGCATGTGCCACTTCTTGACTACTTCGTTAACATTCATCATGGCAGTGCACTATGCAGCACCATGTTAGGGTGGTTGCTGAATACCCCCCAGTGTGTATATGGAGGTGTTACATCTCATGGCACCTTCGTGAATCTCCCCAGTTACCTTTTCTATCATTTTCTATGATCTTGGAGCTTTTCAAGGACAGATACAGGCAAATGTGTAGCAGAAGCAAAAAAATCATGAATAATTCACACAAATGACAACAAACCTTTTTTTCACCTCAGAAAATTAGGTGAAATAAGTGAAAAAATCTGAAAGCAAAGGAAGTAAGATTAAATCATTTTTGAGGAAGCAATGAAGTTATAAAGATATGCTTAGGCAATGGAAGTGATCAATGTAACAGTATGTGGTACATAATTAATAAAAAATATCATGTTACATGAGTTGTTAACATTGCCCTGTATTGTAAGATGCCGTACTTAAAAACGATGCTTTAACAGAAGAACTAACAAAGGTAACAAGTGAAAGAAAATGTTTTGATAACTGTCCTCTTCATCTTTTAAATGGTTACATCATTTAGCATCTATGTTCAAGAAAAAATGTACAGTTGAGATCTGAATGCTGCAGCAGGTAGAAAACATAATTCTCGGTCTATATTATATCATCAAATATTTACAAGATCGAATGGCATTGAATGGCATTTCATCAGAAATTCCATTCATCAACCCCCCACACCCCCTGCTAACTATATATACCAGCTCCATGTTTACGCTACAGTGGGGAAAGGGCAGATTTCTTGATCCAAACCATAATGCGGTCTCAATCAGAATGGTTCAATAACATGACATTCAAAATGCCGTTCGATGATGCGAATCTTTGATGAAATAATAGGGACTCCATAACTCCGTACAGATTAAATGTGGTGAGAAATGGAATCAATAATGTTAAAAATTACTGCCTAACATTTTTGCCCTCACCAAGAATGATGCCACAATACAAAGCCAAGATGATCAGCTTTAATAATTGGCTCAATTACTGGTGTCATTCTAGGGGGATCCAATGTCTGTCTGCTTGGGATGACATGCTGGACAAGCCACGCTACTTCGCAAGAGATGGCTTGCACCTGTCACCACTGGGCTTCCGGATATTGACTAAGGCTCTTGCCACCCCCATAGTGCCTTTTTTAGGCAAGGCTCAAAAGACAAACCCACCTCCTTAGAAAACAAAAATAGAAAAAAATTAAGGGTAATGCTGCTCAACGCCAGAAGTCTAAATCTCAAGATGCAGGCTCTCGAAGCACTCCTCAGTATGGAGAACATCGATGTCTGTGCAGTAACTGAAACCTGGTTCAAGGCTCCTGAGAGCACCCCAGTGCTACCAGGCTATACCTCGTATCATGCATTTTGGCCCCAAAACTCGGGCCAAACCAAAAAGGGAGGGGGAGTGTCCATATTCATCAAGGACACCCACACCTTCAGGTTAGTGGCAACACATGAAGCATCAGAGACCATCCAGGTGCAACTAACCATAGGCAAAACTGCTATACAACTGGTAGCATGTTACAGACCACCCTCCCAATCTCAGGAACCCCATTCAGCCTTCCTGAAGACATTGGAGGATATAAATGTCTCACCAAACACCATCACATTGGGAGATTTCAACTACCTTAACATAGACTGGGTGCATTATTCTAGCCCTAACACCCTAGCCCAAAGGTTCCTGGAATTCATAAATTCAAATGCAATGGAACAGCTAGTCACCTCTCCCACAAGGGGAGATAATATACCAGACCTGATCATCACAAACATGGGGACAAAGTGCTCCACACTGGAAGTATACCCCTCACTAGTGAGATCTGACCACAAACTAATCACCCTGGATATACATATCCCACCTCCACCCCCAACACAAAAGACTACAGTGAAAAACTTCTCAAAAGCTGACTTTACACTTCTTAAGACTGAGATGGTATCCTTTAAGCCCACTGGGCCAGTGGAAACCATATCCCACAATGCTGAATCCTTCACAAATGCTTTCTATGGACATCTCCAAGAATGCATGGATCATGCAATCCCAAATAAAACCAAAACCCTCTCCACCAAGGGCAGGCATCCTGTCTGGTGGACCCTAGCCATAAACAAATTGTATAACAAAAGAAGGAAGTTACTGCACGACAGAGCAAAATCCCATAAAGAGAAGGCATCTCTAATCAGCACTAGTAGAAAGCTACGTTCTCTCATAAAAACATCCAAGGCCATCTTTGAGAGAAAAATCGCTATGGACACTAAAGATAACCACAAGGCCTTCTTCTGCTATGTTAGAAACCTGGGCAGAAACCCTCAGATATGCTCAGAGTTAGTTCACAATGACAAAAAATACACTGAACCCACAGATATTGCCAACATTCTGGCAGACAGGTTCAGTGCAAATTTCTCCCTCACCCCCAAAAGAAGAAAAATGTATCCCAGCTGAATGTAACCTCCCTGTCATCTCAGATGTCCAGGTGAGAACCACCCTCAGCAAAGCTAAAAACACAGCATCAATGGGACCTGACGGTATCCAGGGTTGCGTGCTACGTGAACTCCAAGAGGAGCTAAACCCGCACATAAAAATGCTATTTAACCTTAGCCTTACTACAGGATATGTACCTAAACACTGGCGTACAGCAACAGTGGTCCCACTCCACAAAGGAGGCACCTCTACAGACCCTCTTAACTACCGCCCCATAAGCTTAACCAGCCTGGTCTGCAAAGCTATGGAAAGAATCATTATTGAACTCATAAACAGAGACATTGGGGACGTACAGACACTTGATCCCACCCAGTTCGGCTTTGTAAAGGGCAGATCCTGCCTTTTGAACTTGGTTGACTTTTTCAAAACAGTCACTAGAGCCATTGATGAGGGCAAAGCAGTCCATACAGCCTACCTGGACTTGGCTAAAGCCTTTGACACAATACCCCACTCAGGCATCATAGACAAGCTCAACAGCTTAAATGTAAATCCATATGTCACAAGATGGGTTGCAAACTGGCTAAAGGATAAAACCCATAAAGTCAAAATCGCTGGAGCCATGTCAGGCTCAATGCCAGTCACAAGTGGTGTCCCACAGCGCTCTGTCCTGGGACCCCTCTTGTTCGGCATTTATTTCTCAGATGTGAAAGCAAACATGGGAAGGTTGTGGCTGACAAAGTTCGTAGATGACTGCAAACTAAGAGCTATAGTCGATACACCAGCTGACACATACATCCTACAGAAAGGCCTCACTGAAATGGACAACTGGTGCCGGAGTCATGGCCTTAAACTAAATGCCAAAAAATGTATACTCATCCCCTTTGGGAAAAACAAAGTACCCAGAAATTATCACATAGACAGTAACCCACTGAGTACGGAAAAAGTAATCAGAGACCTGGAGACCCAAGTCGATAGTGACCTATCATTTGACACCCATGTTGCCAAAGTGGTTAGAAAGACTTTCTACTTTGCCAACCTTATCATGAAGGGATTCACATCCAGATCAAAGGAGGTCATTGTACCCCTGTACACCTCCCTTATCAGGCCCATGATTGAGTACAATGCCCCATTTGGTATGTACCTCACCCGGCACTTGCAACAGCTAGAGAGACCCCAAAAGTACCTCACCAAGAGGATCAAGGGTCTCCAACATATGTCATATGCTGCCAGACTAAAGAAACTCCAGCTCTATTCAGTAGCATACCGCCTACTCAGAGGTGATCTGTGCCTGACTTACAAGGCCATGTCCAATCAGGAATTGATGACATGTTCCACCTCAAAAAATCCAAATCCATCAGAACCACGAGAGCTAAAGATTTAAACCCCAGCACAAATATGAATAGGACATGCTGGAGGGACAGATTCATAACTCAGTGGCTTCCCATACTCTGGAACAGAATCCCAGTTCATGTTAGGCAGAGCCCCTCACTGACACTCTTCAAGAGAAATCTTGACGAGTGGATGGGAGATCGTAAGTTTACCCTGGGGGTCATCTCTGTGTCACTACTAGACAGAGGCACAGTAAACTAATTTTATTATGTAAGGGGGTCTTCACTGTGTCACTACTAGACAGAGGCACAGTATTCTAAATCTATTCTGTACACTTTTGTACCATTACATGGGGTGGCGAAAGCCACATCACTATGGCTAAGCTTATAAATGCCCCAGGGCAGATAGCCTAGTACTAAACGATGAAACTATGAAACTAAGAATCATTTTATAAAAACTGTTAAGGAAACACTTAATAGGAGAAATGAAACAGAAATGCTATCTGATAATCAGGGGCAAATCTGGAAACTTTTTTTTTAACTGTCATCTTTCAGATGTTCAGAAATATAACTTTCAAAGAACATGTAGGCTAAGCAAAGCAATCACAATGTTCTATTTGAAAAAAAAAATGCAAAATATAATTTTGAACCTCAGTTCCAGCAAATAGTTTTACATTCCTGAGGACCGGATTTTGGCTAAATACAGATGCAAAAAGTGCCATCTTTTGGCTACTGAGGTAGTTACGAGTACCTTTTTGCTTCAAGATGGTCATAAGGATTTTATAAACTTTAACTGAGCAAACAGGCTTTGACTTTTTTCCTGCATTAATAATAATAGCGAATAAACAGCAGCTTCAAGAATTATGTGCAAAAACATCAGGATTGAGGCTTAATAACTTCAGCTTAGGTAAACTTATAAACACTAGCTATTACATTTATACATGCTTACTCTCTGGCTGCACTCTCAAAATGGCACTGAAGCTAGCATGTGCTTGCTATTTATATGCACATGCTGCCCTTGAAACACTACTTAAAGGTACAACACACACATTATTCTACATCCTCCCTCTTTGAGAAATTGTCATGCATAACTGACAACATCAATTGACATGCAATTAATGCAAAATAATTCTTTGTCATGCAATTATACAGAACTAAATACATATAGACAATTTTGTCCAGGTCACTGTGTATCTCACAGTAGGTCTGGAAATATGGCCAAATCATGTGACATAGAAATTAGAACTAGATCTAACAACTGGGACTGTCTCTGCTGAATGTTCAACTTTTGGGACATCAGGAACATCATCAGGAATGGAAGTAGAAGTTAAGACACGTTCTGCAACAGGAACATTGGCTGGGTTGCTCTGAGATCTAGAGTCTGTATCACAGGAACTATGGTGCAATTTCGATTCTGATACAGGAAGAAGATGTCTGCAATTTTTCCTGTACTCCACATCCTCAGATTCTACGAATTAGGATCTCGGCTCGGCACATATACCTGTTACTTGACCAATCAAGTTGAAAACATTCGCTGTTTGTATCCTCACCGTCTCTCCTTCTTTCTTTATATGCATGTGCTGTCCTTAAAATGCTTCTTAAAGGTAAAACACACACACAATATTCCAAATCTGCCAAAAAGGAAAAATGAAAGTGACAAAGAAACAGCTAGTGACCTGAAGTATAATAGTTCAATATGCATTTAAAACTAAGTTGGTTGGGCTAATAAGTACATAAATCTGTCAATGTTTCACATTGACAGAAGAGAAATATCAACAAAGTACAAAGCTGCCTGCATGACAAGTAATGAACTTTGAATATTAAGATCTATGTAGAATATAAAACTGTGTATCAACAGGTGAGAAAAGACTGTAATTACTTTTTTTGCAATGAATACTAAATATAGAAAATAGTTTTGATGAGGTAAATAAATGCACTGAGATAGGGTAAAACTGAAACTGTTTAAAGTAATAATTTTAAACAAAACGGGGTTAAACACTAAGGACCGTATTTCATGTGTTGCATGTTGCCAAAGCACATCCTTCAGGATTCATAAGTACAAAACATTTAATTAACTGCCAATTTTTAAATTCTTTGCTTTTAAAGTAAAAATGCAATTTAATTTCTTTAAAAGCAGCAATACAAATATGTATGAATGCTCCCTAGATTGACTTGAGTAAAATACTGAAACACTGATAACTGGCAAATGTTATTAGTTGGAGTGAATTAACTGGAGTTCAGCAAGAGTAATCTGTGGTTAAACTTATTATTGTATGGTTATTATATGGATATGGCTTGCTGCACTTAATGAACTTTGTGCTTTATTATCATCATATACAAAACACTGCACTGAAATTTAAGGAGTAGTTATAATAAAAATTCAAACTACATATATTGCAAAAAAAGTGATTATAGTGCATTGCAAGTACTATAAATTGTCTGTAAAATATACACACATACTTGATTGTGCATAAAAAAGACTGCCCAAGGATTCATTAACAGCCCCAGAGTGTGGGCCATATGGCCCATGCTGAAAAAGTCCTGTTTACTCTATGTACCCATTTGTAATTCGTAGACATATTATGTGCAATGAAGAAAGACCCTATAATTGGCTAAATCGTATCTCTATTACTCACAGGTGACTATTGCGAAGTGCAGAGCAGCACTTCCTGTGGTAGTTAACTGTGTCAGCTGCATTGTGTAAGCAAAGGCATCCTTCCCCTCTCAGTTCTCTCCCACACACACATGCACACAGTAAAATATAAATACACATGCAAATACAATACATACCCCATTTTTATCAGAACCACCAAGATGACCATGACGACTCCTTTTCACCTACCAGGGTAATTCAAAGATGATTGCAGTCAGTCCAGAATGCCATACATTCAAGTTTCACACTTCATATCCTTCAGTAAATACATGGTAGGGCAGAAGCCTACAAGGATGAAGGCATGCCTAATTTTCCTGTCCCTCCACCTCATACATAACAATGTATTGTAGGCATTTCATAATGACCGTGCTCCTAAATATATACATATATAGATAGATAGATAGATAGATAGATAGATAGATAGATAGATAGATAGATATGAAACAAACAGCTGTCACACAACTGTATCAGTTAGTGCAGTGGGATAGTGCAGTGAGGGTTGTGCCTAGGGGGCACCATTCAAACTCCCTTTCCCCTATGCATTTCTTATTTTTTTTATTTAATTATATATTTTTAAAACAAATCCTTGATGCCTGGTGCCCCCCCCCCCACCTCATACATAACAATGTATTGTAGGCATTTCATAATGACCGTGCTCCTAAATATATACATAGATAGATAGATAGATAGATAGATAGATAGATAGATAGATAGATAGATAGATAGAGCAGTGGGGGTTGTGCCTAGGGGCACCATTCAAACTCCCTTTCCCTATGGATAGATAGATAGATAGATATGTAACAAACAGTTGTCACACAACTGTATCAGTTAGTGCAGTGGGGGTTGTGCCTAGGGTGCACCATTCAAACTCCCTTTCCCCTATGCATTTCTTATTTTTTTTATTTAATTATATATTTTTAAAACAAATCCTTGATGCCTCCCCCCCACCTCCTCCTCAAATTCCCATTCAATTTATGTGCTACCTGAGCACAATACATTATTTTATTTATTGACCAGGAAAGCCCAAATAGGACCAAACCTATTTTCCGCAGAGGACCAGAGAGAAACATGTCTTTGGAATGTGGAAGGAAACAGGACTACCCAGAGAAAACCCATGTAAATCCAGAGAGAACATGCAGACATCACATAGAAAGCACCCCAGCCAAGAATCGAACCAGAGAACATCTTGCAGCGAGGCAACAGCATTAACTGCTGCACCACTGCACCACCCCTAACACTAGAGTTATCTCTGGTGTCTAGTGTTTTCTCCCATTCCCATATTGTTAAAGTACCATTAAGGCATGACAATAAGACTTATACCAGGTGTCTAGTACTTCCCCCATCCTAGTACTATTAAAGTGCACTAAGACATGGAAAGAAGAATTATTCCTCATGTCTAGTGTTCCAGTCACCCCCCATCCCTGTTCTATCTAAGAGCCACTCAGGCACAACTTTTAAATATTATTCCTGATCGCAAGTGCATATGTTTCTCCTTTGTTGCCTGATTCTCCATGTAGGATCCTATGAAAGCCAACAAGCCTGCAGAATCTACTGGCAGAGTTTGATGAGCTGAAGGCATCTGTAGCTTAGTGGTTGGTGATATTAATCAGGGAATAACAGGTCTCCATGGTGATGTGCATAACAACATACAAGTGCTAGTTCTGACATCATACAGCAGCATCTTACTGCTGCTGTAGTAGTACCAGCAGCATATAACACATGGTAGGGTAGAAGAGAGAGTGGCATACGACAGCTCAAAATAGACATGGAGTTTGCAACATAAAATAAAACTGTCAATAATCAAATTATTTTATTAACTAGCACATGCTGCTTTGTGATTTGTGAAAAAAAAGTTCCTTTCCTCTCATGAGTGTGCTTACTTTCTAACTTTCAGCAGTAGCAACATGTGAGTAACAAAATAAGGAAACTGCCCCACAAACATAAAGAGGGATGAAGTAAGAAACCTGCCTCCTAAGGTGTGGAAGCTGAGGCATGAGGCAGACACATATCTGAAGGAGGCCATTAAGAAGCATGGACTGCTTAGTGTAGTGCCTGGGGTGTGTAACTAGTTTAACATGACTTCTACCCTGTAAGCCAATGGAGTCCAAAATTAGGAAGACTCACAACTTACCTTATTTGTGCCCCCTCTGCATTTAGACTAATATATGAAAAGTGCAAGTTTTCTATATGCAAGGTCACATTAAAATGAGGACTTTACTTGTAGACTCAAACCAGAATCTTAGCTTAGGTCTTCAGGTGATTGTATAGTGTGCCACCTATAGGAAACTAATCTGCATAAAGTGGTTAGGAATGTCAATATATTGTCTCACCATTTAAAGTACAAGCACACAGAAAGAACAAAAATAGAAGTGTTTTCATTTCTGCTCTGTAAAGGGGACAAGCACCATTTAACCCTTTGCCATTCAATGAATAAATAAATGTAAAAAGACCAGAGTGTGCACAGTTGTAGGCGAGTGTAATCCCCTCCTTGCAAGTGATGTTTCCAATAACATTTCCTAGTTGTAATTCACATAAGCACTATTAAACAGCACATGCAAAAGTTTAAGCTACAATTTAAGCAGAGATGACATATGAGGAGCACACTTAATTACTTCTGTCAGCTGGTTCTATATGAAAAATGACTGTCTTGCTCCATTATAGTTCATAGAAGTAATGTGTGGGTAAGCTTTTCTAATCTGTCATTGTTATATAAAAACACAAGTGAGTTGATCCAACTATTTTGTTTTTATCCAGCTACACCGTTTTTACTATGTGTACTGAAGTCATGGCACTTTGCATATTTTATTGAATCCTATAATAAATGCTCAAAACTCCATGTCTCAGAGGGATGGAGTCCTACTGTGGCCAGCTGACTGTGGCTCAGTTGGTGGCCCCAGCACGTGACAAGCTAAATTGTAAGGAGAATGAGTGAAAGGGCATGGCCTGAGGGGCTCCTCTCCCAGAGACAGGGAAGGGGTGCATACTCATGGGGCATCGCTATACCATAGAAACCACCACTTGTGCTTTAGGAGAGGAGCAGGACTACCTGAGAGGAAACACCCCTTGTGGAAATGAGGAGATGGCCCTTTGCTGCAGCCCATTGTATGTCTCCTCCTCCATGCTTCATTGGGTGTGCACAAGGAATAGGATTGTGTCTTTTGGCTTTTTCTGGTTAGTGGTCGCCATAGCAGAACTTCAGTCCGCTAATTATTGGCAGTAGAGTTTTATGTGCTGGCTTACTGGGCCTAATGCACAACCTTCAACAAAGGAATGCCCATTCATGCATGTCGCCACACAGAAGACGCTCTAACTGAGAATCAAACAACGTCTTACATAAAAAAAAAAAGAATTGTTCTTGATGGCTGCCTGAAGGATGGACCCTCTTGATCAGCTCTCACTCTAACAATAGGGAAAGAATTAGCCAATACACCAAGACGGGGTGTATTGGTCATCAGTCAATTGGGCATAAAAAGTTAATGGGTTGATACTAAGCAAACTACGCTTGTGGGTCATTTTAAGCTTAGCCAATTATCCCATGCAAAAATCAAATGCAGTACCTTGTGTCTGTAAGGCAAATATCTCAACCATTATGCTAAACCCCAACCCAAGAACCCAAATGGATAAATAAAAAACACTAATGCCTATTTAAATACTACCTGTACAATACAAGAGAGATAGAAAAGATGACAATAGGTATAACAGACAACATTTAGTTAATAGTGCAGGAAATCCCATGACTGGTCTTCTGATGCCGATGCAAGATGTTCACTAGTGCTATCCCAGTTTGTGCAGTCCAGACAGACTGAACCCTATCACAGGGTAAGCCAGGGAGGAGTCAAGTGTTCAAAAAGTAAAAACAAACCTCCAATGAGCTTGACTGGGAAGCCTTCACAGACAAAGGAACAAAGTAGCAAAAAATTAACGAGATCCCAGTGGCAAGGTTGAAGTAAAGTCCTTTAATAAAACCACACAGTAACAAGTATAAAACAGGTAAGCGGTTTTGCACAAAATGCTTCTTCAGACAAACATTTCAGATAACACAATCACATTATATACAATTTAAAACTGACAATTAGCCTATCAAATAAAGGCAATAATTATCTAGGCAAATCCTTGGACTTCAGCACAGGTTTTAAAGAAACCTTAATCTGGGTTTCTTGTCAGCCAAAAATTTTAAAATCCAATGTAACTCTCTCTCCTCTGTAGAATTCCTGAGCCCCCGTGAGTCCTCTGATATAACTTCTACTACTTTGAAACCAAAACTATGTGTAAAGCCAAACTCTAATGCATGTTTTGCCAAGGCATTAGTGGAATCACCTTTCCTAATTGCATAAATGCGTTCCCTGTTCCTTTCATAGAACATCCTATTGGTCTTACCCAGATAAAAACTAATACATTCTTTACACATAGGCTGGCAACAACAATATCTTAGGTAACATCAATTCAAGCAAAAGACATCTTATATTATGCAGAAAATAATTACTTCCAGAAACAATGGGGCGCCCTGGTGAGTTAGTAAGATTTTTATGAATTTTTGGTACACAGTAAAAATATGCCATACTAGCATTATTATGGCTAAACTTTTTTTTAACATCTTCATCAGTCAAATATCCTAGTCTAATATCTTTATGTAAAAGTTGTTCATACTCAGAGATAGCCAGTTCATACATATCACCATGAACAATGACTAACTTATTACCTTTATCTGTGGGTTGGGAGGGTGTCCTATTGATTAAAGTGCTTACCTTACAAACACAAGGTGCCGGGTTTGAATTTCACAAGGGATAATTGGCTAGGCTTAAAATGACTCCCAAGGGCAATTAGCTTAGTACTAATCTATGAACCTAAATCTACATTTCTACCTAATGCATGCAATGCTAACATTCATTTTTAGTCAAATTATACTTAATATTCATACTTTTTTTAAAATTGACAAATTCTTGTTCAATAGAATAAATAAGCATATTCTGAAACTGTATAATATACTTACAATTAAATACAGGTACAAATTTGCTTTTCACCTCTATTTTACTAGCATCAAACAGATGGTATGCATTTAAAACATCATCAGAGGGAAAAAAACTATCATCACTAACTAAAGAAACATCTTCACCAACATCAGAAATCTGTGGTGCATCCGCAAAATTATATCTAAACATATACTTCAATTGTAATTTTCTTATGAACTTAAACACATCACACTTTAAATCATGAAGCCTAGGTATTATTGTAGTACACTACTACATATTATCGGAAAGTTACGCCATTCTGGAGGGGGAGCTGCAGACACTTGCTGCAGGGTCTGTGTATCCAGTTCAGAACCTTGGTACAGTGCTGGCAGAGGATCCCATACTTGTACATCCATCGACATGACAGTATGGCCTTATCTTGCTATGGCAATACCTTGTAGCTGTACAGATTCACACAGGTTACCCAGAGGCAGGGGTCATAATTCAGGAAATTAAACCTATTGTGGTGTTCTGGCAGGTTTGTAGCCACCCATTTATGTGTTTGCAGCCAGGGATAGCTTGTGCACACAGCTGTGTGTCGGACCTTGCACATTCCATGCTGCCCATGCTCCTACCCCCCCTCTATTATTTTATCCTCTTTCGTACATTATGCATACATTCTCTGATACTTTCCCTAAGATTATCACCTCATCACAGCTGTGTTTTGGTGTTGGTCCACAGTTCATGCAGTGGGACATGGTGGACATGTTGCTGTGGCCTTGCATATGGCTTATGTGGAGTTTGTTATGTTGTTATTTGGGTGTCCATGACATTACAAGCATTGGCAGTACGTGTGAGACACAGGCCTTTAGCAGAGGCCTGTAGGCCATTTGGTGGTGATGCAGGCCAGTTTTGGCAGGCCATTGCATTATGTCAGTCCTACAATCCCAGACCGCCATACAGTATATTCCCCTGGGGTGACAGGGTAGGTGTGCTAGGTGTTCATGCCAATACTTTCTATCAGTATTGGTCAGGTGGTGTGGATGCTGGCAGGGTGCTACCTACAGTTAGGGGCACACCTGCATGGGATACCTGCACTGCATGCTGCATTCATTTGCTATTGCCATACACAGGTGGAGGTCATATTGTACCCATTCCCAACAGCAGGGATATGACCAGAGAGGAACCTGTGGGTCGTGTTTGGGTGAGCTGGGTGCATGTGTGCTATGGACACTACTTGCATCTGACTCACAGATATGGATGAGGCATTTCAGTTATACTGGCATGTGCAGGTACATCAGCTCTTTCCCAATACATCAGTCCTATCACCTTTGTGATCTGCAAGTCTTTGGCCAGAAGACACCGGTATTCCCTACAACAGGCCCAGATAATGTGATGCATACCTGTATGTACAATTCCAAGGGTGTGTCCATTTCATAGTTACACATTATATACTGTATGTCTGGGGTACTTTCCCCTGTGTACTGCTTGTATAGCTAGGCCAACAGCCAGATGGTGACACATATTACCACCTTACATTTACAATGGCTTACTGCTAGCATGTGTTATACTGGTGAGAATTGTCTTTGGCATTGCAGTTGTGAGGACATGGCCCTGTCATTGGCAGTAGTGGGCAATGGCCACCAGATCAAACCTCAACATGCATACATACTGACCACTCTCACACAATCTGAAACACACACCAACCTAACACACACATATCTGCATATTGTACAAATACTACAATCTATCATGCTACCTTGGCCACCTCTGGGCATCTGTGCTCCACTGGTATTATACCTACACATACATGTTACTACATTACTACATAGGCTTGGGGGGCACACCTGACTCTTACTACATGTCTACATAGGATTGGGGGGCACACCTGCCTGTTACTACATGTCTATATAGGATTGGGGGGGGCACACCTGCCTGTTACTACTAAATGTGTACATCAGATTGGGGGGCACACCAGACCGTTTCTACTTTTCTACATAGGATTGGGGGGCACACCTGACTGTTACTACATGTTACTACATGTCTACATAGGGTTTGGGGAGTACACCTGTTTTTACATGGCTACACATTGCTACACAGGAAGGGGGGCACAACTGACTGTTACTACATTTCTACATAGAACTGGGGGGCACACCTGCCTGTTACTAATACATGCGCACATCAGATTGGGGGGCACACCTGACCATTTCTACTTTTCTACATTGGATTGGGGGGCACACCTGACTGTTACTACATGTCTACTTCGGTTTTGGGGTGGGCACACCTAACTGTTTCTACATTGCTACATAGGATGGGGGGGTCACACCTGACTGTTACTGCATGTCTACATAGGATTGGGGGGGACACCTGCCTGTTACTACTACATATGTACATCGGATTAGGGGGCACACCAGACCGTTTCTGCTTTTCTGCATAGGTTTTGTGGAGGCACATCTAACTGTTTCTACATTGCTACACAGGATTGGTGGAGGGCACACCCGACACTTATACACATTTGCTATGACTGTACTGGTATGTCAGGTACTCCATTTCATTCTGTTTTCTAACCTATCATGCTGACTAGAGGCATATCAGTGTACTACAAGGCTTAGGTTTGATTGACCTACATATTAGTTTCTGACTTCCTACCCTTCATAACTAATATCCCACTGCCTGATCTGATATAGTCTTTCTGTGTAGACCTGGGGGGATGTTACCCATAGGCATCATTCACAGGCCTTAGCACAGCCTTTGTTTGTGTTTGTCTACCCCTGTCCTGCTGGCTGAGACTGTTGTTGTGTATGTGAACCTCCCTGACTGACATGTGTGTGTCATATGGGCACACATGTGGCCCAGCACATTTCCTGCAGTGGGTTTTTTCACCATATATAGTACTAGTTACAATGGTGACACCAGCATTTGTTACAGATCTCATGCTGCCACTATAGGTGTCTACTATCTGCTGGCATCCCATTCAGCCACCCAATTCCCTTGCATGCTCACATCCATGCCATAAATACAGGTAACAACACATACTACTCCATTCGGCAACTGGTAAGGAGAGTAGCTTACCTTGTGGGCATGCCAGTATTGAGTATGGTGCTGGAGGGCTGCCTATGTCAGATGCACATAGTATACTCCCTACACATGGTTGAATACAGGTAGTGTCATGTTTGGCATCCCTTTTACTGTATGTGTGAGTCAGAAGGAGGTGGCATTCCCTGGGTCCCTCCTGTGTCAGTGTATGTGCTATGCGTTGCCTCTTTGTCAATGCCATGGTATACTGGACACACCTCCTTCTGCCTGCTGGTGCAGGCTCAGGTTGTTCCTCCTCTAAGTCACTCTGTGCCTGTGCAGGCCTTGGCAATGGTGGGGGGCTGTGTGGCCCTGCCCCGTGCTGTTTCTGCTGCAGCTGTTTCCACAGGATCATATTGTGTAGCATGGCACATACGATGATAATTTGAGTACATGTAGCTGGTGAGTACTGCAAGGCTCCACCGGATGTGTCCAGGCACAGGAACCGTGACTTGAGCATCCCAAACACATGCTCTGTTATAATTCTGGTCTGTGCGTGTGCCTCATTATGGAATTCTTGTATGTGTGTGTGTGCATTTCTAATGGGTGTCATCAGCCACGGCTCCAGTGCATAACCCGCATCCCCCACTAGGTGACCATAAGGGATGTCCCCACTGGCAAATATCTGATACAGCTGCATCAAATGCCAGATGTGGGAATCATGATAGCTTCCAGGGCAGCCAGCACACACATTCATGGTGCTTTGATGCATATGGGCGTGCAGTCTATAGCACCCACTACCTCAGAGTATTCTGCAATTTGGTGGAAGAGATAGATTTTGCTGGCCAATGCCTCGCGGGTGTTGGGGAAATATAAGTGCTCACCGGCATGTGCTGACATGGCATCCAGGAACTGGTGGAGTACCCTGGATGCTTATGCCTGTGAGATCCCCATGATATCAATGTAAACCACCAACGACCAGCAAAAAATGATAGTGAACATGCAGTAATGAAGAAATAATGATTATTTATTTATAATTCCTTCAAATCCAGAAAATGTTAATTCCCCATCCACTTTGAACTAAACAATTCACCAACGTGGTAAGTGCTGGACAAGAAATATGACATCCACTGCCTCACAACCAGAAAGCGACTAAAAAATATACTAAGATGTTGCAAAGAAACAGCTGCCAACACAGAAATGCTGTGTCACTATCGAGAACCACCAGCGAAGCCAAAAACGTCAGCAAACAACCATACGCTCCGCAAGGATGGCATGCAGGGTCAAGCCAACAATGTAAACCACCAACGACCAGCAAAAAACGATAGTGAACACGCAGTAATGAAGAAATAATGATTATTTATTTATAATTCCTTCAAATCCCCATGATATCCCCAGCTGGCCTTTGGAAGGTATCTGTAGCTAGTATTCTTAGGCCTACACATACCTTAGTATCCACTGGGATGGTTTCCCCTCTGTTAGTTCTGTGTGAGAGGCGTGGCTGGCACAGCTCAACAATTTGCTGTAGGAGGTCCCTGTCCACCCTATAGTGCTCCACTATCTCCAGCTCATGTAGCCCCTGGCGGGTTGCACTGGGTCTGTACACTCTTCTCCATCTCCTAAGTGTGGGTTGGTCAACAGCATTCTCAATTTTCATCCTCACCACCCTCTGCCTCTTCCACATGTTGTTGTATGACAGCTATTGCAGCCCCCATCATTTTGTTGTTTTTGTTTGTTAAAATTCCCCCGCTTGTATACACAGGTGGTGTAGAGTATGTGGAAAAAACAGAGGGAAAGGTGTTTGCCTAGTTTATAGTACTGTTCTGTGATGGGCTGGGCTGCTGACTGTGTAATTGGCTGATTCTGATACATTTCACCTGCCAGCTATGCTAGTTCTCCCTGATTACCTTCCTACAGCTGATTTCCCTTCCCATTGATGTCCTGTTTAAGCCTGGGGGCATGCTGTGCAAACACTGTGCTCAAATGTGCACAGAGCTGCTTTTTCCTGGTTTACTTTTTTTTTCTCTTTAAACTCGGTGCGCAGCACACACACCCACTTAGACAATGTAAAGAGTGCTAGGCAGCCTCAGACCCATCCCCTTGCTTAGCTCTGGTAAGCTAAGGGCAAACCCGAGCCATAGGACTCCAATCTGCTTACAGTATGCCTGACACCCCCCATGATGTCAGCTAACTCCTAGGCTTGCACTAAGCTATTCCTGCTCTTACACTGTTGGGTGCTGACTAGCATGTAGGGGATATCTGGGATTCAGTATCATTCCCCTCATTTGCATAGGATTGCCTGTTGATGCATAGTTACAGGTCCCACACTGAGCTTCCCCATTAGCAACCACTATTCTCTGGCCATGTTGTCTTCTGCCTGCCATTGAGTATAATGGCAAAATAGTGATTTTGGTTAGAATGTTTATTTTAGTTTTTTTTCTTTCTTATTTTTCACCCGATCCCATTTGAGCACCACTGCACTATGCTTAAACAGCTGAGATCGGCTAAAAAATATAAAGTTGATTTTCTTATTTTTGCAACTGGTTTTCATGCCAGTGGCCTTATATTTGGCTATTGGCATGCTTTCAACATAATATCCACCCATTATTTAGAGCTGTCATGGCTCCGTTTTGTAGTTTGCAAAAATGTACTTGGTTACTGGCAGAGTACATTTCTGCAGATTACACTAGTCCTGCACGGCCAGCTTCCAGCTTCCTGGATCACAAATTCACCTCATTTGAATGGATTTGACCTGCAAATGGGGTGATTTGCATACATGGGCTGAGTCCATGCAGGACTAGTGCAGAAGCACTCGTGCACATCCCTACAGCTTATTCCTGGATCACATGGCAGACATATTGCCTGCTGGAGCTCCTGCACTAGTCCTGCACACTGTGCAGGACTTGCTGAATCCAAGGGCCTCTCTCTGTTATTAGTACAACTAGTTGGGAATAAGTTGTTTTAGATAAAAGAGCTAGCATGCTTTAGAAGACTGGATTTTGTAGGAATAACTTACGTTGTCTTTGTTTTGAAGCTTGTCTTGACCTTATAGCATTTGTAGTTTTAGGCAGGCAGCACAGGAAAGGCCATGCTTCCCACATAGTTTAATCGTTTCATAGTTTGGTACTAGGCTATCTGCCCTGGGGCATTTATAAGCCTAGCCATAGTGATGAGGCTTTCGCCACCCCATGTAATAGTACAAAAGTGAACAGAATAGATTTAGAATACTGTGCCTCTGTCTAGTAGTGACACAGTGAAGACCCCCTTACATAATAGAATTAGTTTACTGTGCCTCTGTCTAATAGTGACACAGAGATGACCCCTGGGGTAAAGCTACAATCTCCCATCAACTCGTCAAGATTTCTCTTGAAGAGAGGCAGTGAGGGGCTCTGCCTAACATAAACTGGGATTCTGTTCCAAAGTATGGGAAGCCTCTGAGTTATGAATCTGTCCCTCCAGCATGTCCTATTCATATTTGTGCTGAGGTTCAAATCTTTAGCTCTCATGGTTCTGATGGATTTGGATTTTTTGAGGTGGAGCATGTCCATCAATTCCTGGTTGGACATGGCCTTGTACGTCAGGCACAGATCACCTCTGAGTAGGTGGTATGCTACTGAATAGAGCTGGAGTTTCTTTAGTCTGGCAGTATATGACATATGTTTGAGACCCTTGATCCTCTTGGTGAGGTACTTTTGGGGTCTCTCTAGCTGTTGCAAGTGCCAGGTGAGGTACATACCAAATGGGGCATTGTACTCAATCATGGGCCTGATAAGGGAGGAGTACAGGGGCACAATGACCTCCTTTGATCTGGATATGAATCCCTTCATGATAAGGTGGGCAAGGTAGAAAGTCTTTCTAACCACTTTGGCAACGTGGGTGTCAAATGAGAGGTCACTATCGACTTGGGTCCCCAGGTCTCTGATTACTTTTTCTGTACTCAGTGGGTTATCGCCTATGTGATAATTTGTGGGTACTTTGTTTTTCCCAAAGGGGATGACTATACATTTTTTGGCATTTAGTTTAAGGCCATGACTCCGGCACCAGTTGTCCATTTCAGTGAGGCCTTTCTGTAGGATGTATGTGTCAGCTGGTGTATCGACTATGGCGCCTAGTTTGCAGTCATCTGCGAACTTTGTCAGCCACAACCCTCCCATGTTTGCTTCCACATCTGAAAAATAAATGTTGAACAAGAGGGGTCCCAGGACAGAGCGCTGTGGGACACCGCTTGTCACTGACTTTGAGTCTGACATGCCTCCAGCGATTTTGACTTTATGGGTTCTATCCTTTAGCCAGTTTGCCACCCATCTTGTGACATATGGATTTACATTTAAGCTGTTGAGCTTGTCTATGATGCCAGAGTGGGGTATTGTGTCGAAAGCTTTAGCCAAGTCCAGGTAGGCTGTATGGACTGCTTTGCCCTCGTCAATGGCTCTAGTGACTGTTTTGAAAAGTCAACCAGGTTTAAAAGGCAGGATCTGCCTTTTACAAAGCCGAACTGGGTGGGATCAAGTGTCTGTAAGTCCCCAGTGTCTCTGTTTATTAGTTCCATAATGATTCTTTCCATAGCTTTGCAGACCAGGCTGGTTAAGCTTATGGGGCGGAAGTTACCAGGGTCAGTAGAGGTGCCTCCTTTGTGGAGTGGGACTACTGGTGCTGTACGCCAGTTTTCAGGTACATATCCTGTAGTAAGGCTAAGGTTAAATAGCATTTTTATGTGCGGGTTTAGCTCCTCTTGGAGTTCACGTAGCACGCAACCCAGGATACCGTCGGGTCCCATTGATGCTGTGTTTTTAGCTTTGCTGAAGGCGGTTCTCACCTGGACATCTGAGATGAAAGGGAGGTTACAGTCAGCTGGGATAAGTATTTCTTCTTTTGGGGGTGAGGGAGGGGAGAAATTTGCACTGAACCTGTCTGCCAGAATGTTGGCAATATCTGTGGGTTCAGTGTATTTTTTGTCATTGTGAACTAACTCTGAACATATCTGAAGGTTTCTGCCTAGGTTTCTAACATAGCTGAAGAAGGCCTTGTGGTTATCTTTAGTGTCCATAGTGATTTTTCTCTCAAAGTTGGCCTTGGATGTTTTTATGAGAGAATGTAGCTTTCTACTAGTGCTGATCAGAGATGCCTTCTCCTTATGGGATTTTGCTCTGTCGTGCAGTAGCTTCCTTCTTTTGTTATACAATTTGTTTATGGCTGGGGCCCACCAGACAGGATGCCTGCCCTTGGTGGAGAGGGTCTTGGTTTTATTTGGGATTGCATGATCCATGCATTCTTGGAGATGTCCGTAGAAAGCATTTGTGAAGGATTCTGCATTGTGGGATGTGGTTTCCACTGTCCCAGTGGGCTTAAAGGATACCATCTCAGTTTTAAGAAGTGTAAAGTCGGCTTTTGAGAAGTTTTTCACTGTAGTCTTTTGTGTTGGGGGTGGAGGTGGGATATGTTTATCCAGGGTGATTAGTTTGTCGTCAGACCTCACTAGTGAAGGGTATACTTCCGGTGTGGAGCACTTTGTCCCCATGTTTGTGATGATCAGTTCTAGTATATTATCTTCCCTTGTGGGAGAGGTGACTAGCTGTTCCATTGCGTTTGAATTTATGAATTCCAGGAACCTTTGGGCTAGGGTGTTTGGGCTAGAATAATGCACCCAGTCTATGTTAGGGTAGTTGAAGTCTCCCAATATGATGGTGTTTGGTGAGACATTCATATCCTCCAATGTCTTCAGGAAGGCTGAGTGGGGTTCCTGGGATTGGGAGGGTAGTCTGTAACATGCTACCAGTTGTATAGCAGTTTTTCCTATGGTTTGTTGCACCTGGATGGTCTCTGATGCTTCATGTGTTGCCACTAACCTGGAGGTGTGGGTGTCCTTGATGAATATGGACACTCCCCCTCCCTTTTTGGTTTGGCCCAAGTTTTGGGGCCGAAAAGCATGATACGAGGTATAACCTGGTAGTGCTGGGGTGCTCTCAGGAGCCTTGAACCAGGTTTCAGTTACTGCACAGACATCGATGTCCTCCATATTGAGGAGTGCTTCGAGAGCCTACATCTTGAGATTTAGACTTCTGGCGTTGAGCAGCATTACCCTTAATTTTTTTCCATTTTTGTTTTCTAAGGAGGTGGGTTTGTCTTTTGAGCCTTGCCTAAAAAAGGCACTATGGGGGAGGCAAGAACCTTAGCCAATATCCGGAAGCCCAGTTGAGACAGATGCAAGCCATCCCTTGTGAAGCAGCGTGGCTTGTCCAGCATGTCATCCCAAGCTGACAGACATTGGATCCCCCTAGAATGACACCAGTATTTGAGCCAATTATTAAAGCTGGTCATCTTGTCTTTGTATTGTGGCATCATTCTTGGTGAGGGCAAGATGCTGCTCAGGATCAGGGTCATACCAGCCTGGGCTACATAATCAGAGAGCTCCTCTATGTCTCTTTTCATGTAGTCCAGGGAGGTACGTCTCAGGTCATTCACGCCGGCATGGACAATGACAGAGTCATATTTGTACTTGCTTTGGAGTGACCTGAGTGCATGTGTTATGTGGCGGATCCTAGCTCCCGATAAGCAGCTCACTGTTACCCTCTCCTTCTTCAGCCTGGTAAGCGGAACGTCAGTGTGTCTGACTATAGAGTCACCTATTACTAGTGTATCAGGCATGATGTTTGGCCTTAAGGGCTGTGATTGTTTGACACACTGATTTATTGAAGTATGTGATGCATGTGTTATGTTTTGAGGTGGTGGATTTTTGGGTGTCTGCTTTGGGAGCCTCTGTTGTTTTGGTAAGTTTTTTGTTAGAGCCTCCAAGTATATCTTTGTGTTTTTATGTGTTTGGTTTGCAGTTGTGGTAGGTCTATGTGGGACTGGGTTTGGTGTGTGTGTGGTTACCTTCTCCTCCTGTCTGGTCTTGCCAGTCCTGAGTTGAGAGAGTTCAGCCTCCAGTTTGGCTATATAGTTGCATCTCTCACATGTATTTGTGTTTGTTGGGAGGAGGAGAGGGTTGTCTGTGTACATGAGACAGTTGTAGCATTGTCTCAAGATTCCCAGATTAACCAGCTGAACCAGAGAGGATGCCAGCAATCTACCACTCGACATGCTAGAATATTATAAGGGAGTGCTGTGCCTTTAAGGGAAGTGGGTACTCACAGGAAGGGTAGGTGGATGTAGTGCTTACTTTAGTTAGCGAGTGCTTACTTAGAAGAGAGCTTTTGAGAACAAGTGCTAGGCTTATAATAAAGCGATTAGACTAGGTTATTATAAGAGTAGAGCTTTCTTAAGGGAAAATTTGAAGAGCAGACTTGGCGGAGCCAGAAAAAGTTTAACCTTGCTTAACCGGCACTGCGCTATGCGCACAACCGCGCAAAGCCGTGCAAATGCGGATTTTAAACAGGGAACTTCAAAAGAGCTAGAAATGGTCCAAAACAACCAATTACTACAAGCTCTTGTGCTGAGGTCACTCCTTCAGGGACAGATAGGCTGCTCAAGGCTCCCCACTCCCACTGGTGAGCAAAGAAACTTCCTTATATCTAAGTAAGGCAATGGACACCACAAGAACTACACCACAGCCCAAAATACAGCAAAGCCTGTATACTGGTCTAAACTAGTCGAGGAAAGGCAGGAAAACAAGGATTTTTTTTGTTTTTTTTTTTTTTGAGATAGAAAGCACACAGAAATGCAGGAAACAGTAATAAATCAGTTACACAGGCTAGCACACTTTAGTGGGCAGCCTCAACAGTTAAATTAACAAACAAACAAACAAACAACTTTCAACCAATTTTCGACTAAATGAAACGTTAAGTGCAAATAATATATAATGCAACAAACAGTTAAAAAAACAGTTTAAGCTTGTTCAAGGTAAGCAAGAGAAGGTATTTCAGGTAAAAAACAGCAAAAAATACTTAAATCAGGAAAGTAGTCACTTTTCTCAGTTCTCTGCTGCTAGGACCACTCTGCAGGACCACGAGGAGCTGTTGCTGTTGTAGTATAGCCAGAAAAAAAACGCTCTGAGGCGGATTTTAAACAGGGAACTTCAAAAGAGCTAGAAATGGTCCAAAACAACCAATTACTACAAGCTCTTGTGCTGAGGTCACTCCTTCAGGGACAGATAGGCTGCTCAAGGCTCCACACTCCCACTGGTGAGCAAAGAAACTTCCTTCTATCCAAGTAAGGCAATGGACACCACAGGAACTACACCACAGCCCAGAATACAGCAAAGCCTGTATACTGGTCTAAACTAGTCGAGGAGAGGCGGGAAAACAAGGATATTTTTTGGGTTTTTTTTTGTTTTTGAGATAGAAAGCACACAGAAATGCAGGAAACAGTAATAAATCAGTTACACAGGCTAGCACACTTTAGTGGGCAGCCTCAACAGTTAAATTAACAAACAAACAACTTTTGACCTATTTTTGACTAAATGAAACTTTAAGTGCAAATAATATATAATGCAACAAACAGTTAAAAAAACAGTTTAAGCTTGGTCAAGGTAAGCAGGAGAAGGTAGTTCAGGTAAAAAACAGCACAGAATACTTAAATCAGGAAAGTAGTCACTTTTCTCAGTTCTCTGCTGCTAGGACCACTCTGCAGGACCATGAGGAGCTGTTGCTGAGTAGTATAGCCTTATCTACTTAATACTGTGGGGTAGGTACTGAGACTACAGTAGTTACTGACATTATCCCCTCCCCCCTCCCAACGTTACTGTTTTTCTAATTAAAGTTGCTGCTGGAAAGTTCTTGTGACACTGCTGTTGTTACTGCCTTTATCCCACCCACATCATTATTGTTAATGTAGTTAATGGTGCTAGAAAGGCAGTGTGAGACTGCTATAGTTATTACCATTACCTCCCAACACACACACCAGCGCTATTGTTTATTTATTTAATGCTGTGGGAAAGGTTGTACGAGGCTACTAATGTTACTGACAGTTTATCCTTTTTTTTTAATTAATTAATCTACGGCATCTTTGTACCCTGCCCCATAATGTATTCAATACATTTTGTTGCTAATACAATTTATTTATGCATGTTTTTACTGTATTTTTCCCAGTATTGTAAACATCTGAAGAGCCCCCTCCCCCAAACTTTGGTATTCTACTGCTGCAGTACTGCACTGCACAGATCTTACTCGCAGACCTCCTCCAACAGTAAGCACGTTCCAGGCCCACAGAATCTGAGGACTCAACAGACAAAAAATAAACATATGTGTGTCTATAAGGATCTATCTACTGTTTAGTTTACTATTGTAAACTCCACACCAAGCAGAAAGAATTCATCTTTGCTTTTTTATCTTTGTAATTTCTATATGTTTTTCTCCTGTCTTGTCAGCTTTCTGTGTATCTTACTCGCTTCTCTTTCACAATTCTACATAGCAATAGCATCTCCTTTTTGTTACGTATTTGCTCTGCTGCTGCTACCATATTTCAGGCTGCCTTTTTTCACTCCCCCTTTTACTGATTTTACTTCCTGAACTATTTCTGCCTACTGTTTTCCCTGGAGACACAGTTGTTCTGTTGCCTGAACTCTTTTTTTTTGCACCCCCCCTCCCCCAGCTCTGTTATTACGTTAAACTCTTGTCATTATCTCAATTAATCTCCTTTGTTATACACTTTATTATTGTCCTTACCCTTCTGTTTACTGCTTCTACCTTTTCTCCTATCGTTAACGCCATATTGTCTGTTGTACATACATTCTGTCCATGCCTCCAGTACTCTGATGTTTCTTTTCCTGGGGCTTTTCTGTGCACACTATCACTCATCTATGTCTAAATTCTCCTTTTCTTCTTCTAGCCAAGGTAGTAAGGTAATTCTAAACTGTTACTTCTCTGACTTCATTTTCTTTTTTTTTCAAAACAAGTTTATTGTTTTAACATATAAGAGAAATATCATAACAATTTTATACAAATAATTAAAAATAGGTATTATTATAATATTCAACAAAACAACTAAAGTATTTACAAAGACATCCACTACAATCAAATCAATTAATTAAACTAAAATATTGTGCTATTGAAATTAGAATTTTTTTAACAAATTTTGTAAATTATCCCATACAATAAAATGTGATGTTTTTCTAGTTGTTCTCATTCTAATTGTGCTTATTTCCATATGACACATTATATTCATAACATTTTTAAATTCATTGAACGAAGGAGGTGTATCTGAAATCCAATTTCTAGTTATTATTTTCCTAGCCACTGCTAGGATAGACCATAACAAGGGAAGCTTAATCTTTTAACACATTGAGGTACAGGTGTGTTGAATAATATAAGAGACTTAGAAATAATGAAATTATCTGTAAAAAGAGCCTGCAAAATTCATTAATTGACTTCCAGTATTCTTTCAACTTCATACAGTCATAAAACATATGAGCCCAGTCAGCATTAATTTCTACATTACATCTCTTACATAGATTATCTTTATTATTAATTTTATTCATCATCAAAGGTGTATAAAAGATCTATGTAAAAATTTCCATGTATAAAGTCTCCAGACAATGGAAGATGTAGTTCTATAAGCAGATTCCAATATATATTGTTTATCTTGTTGAGTTGGTGGGTCCCCATTAATAGAGGTGAAATAATTCCAGTATGAATCTACATTGTAAAAAGTTTCTTGTCTGATAATTTTATATATATATGAAAGTTTACCTTTATCAGAAACTTTATGCTGTAAATTTATTATCAAGTAATCAATCAGTTTTGGAATAGATTCTTTAACTGTTATAGACATTAGATCTATTCTATCAATGAGATGTTGTCTAAAGATCTGAACCTCTAACCAGCAAGTTTCTCTTAGATCAAATTCTTGTTTTAAGAAATCTAGATTTTTAACTTTATTATCAGATATCAGCTGATACCAGTACTTTAGATTATTATCTATAGCTAAATGAGCTCCTTCAGAAGTAGATGACATAAGCATACCCTGAGTATAAATTATAGGAATACAATAAAATTCCATTCCCTATACTTAGGGTGCATGAATATAAAGTTACGATAACTAATAATAATATTTAATGGGTAACAGACCATATGTTTAGGTGTAATAGGTGAAGTACAAAATTCCTTTAGCAACCACAACATGGAGTTATTTATAATCATATTTTTATGTGTTAAGGAGATTTTCATGAAGTGCATACTAATTAGCTCCCAATAATCTTTCCATTTTGCAACATATGACCGATCTATTAATAAAGTAATAACTTTTATAATAGAAGAGATAATATATAAATTAAAGTCTGGAAAAGAAATACCCCTTGAGACCAGCTATTAGTATGTTTCTTTAATGCAATCCTAGGTCTATTAGGTGCCCATAAGAAATTTAACATTAGTGTATTCAGTTTCTTGATAGTTATTTTTGTAGGTGAAAGTATTATTGATTGTATTAAGTATAAAATCTTGGGGAATATTATCATTTTAATAATTGTAAGTCTCTCCTCCATAGTAAAAACATATTATTCCAGGTATTAAAAGATTTTGTATATTAAGAAAACAGGTATTATAGTTATTATATATAATAGATTTAATATCTTTAGATAGTATTATACCTAAATAAGTTATCTGACCTGAGTTGGGTACATATTTAGTAAAATCACTAATGAGAGTATTTTTTCGTGTATATATAGGTAGTATTTTAGTTTTTCTTCATTGAATATTAAACCAGAAATACTTTTAAAATTCATCATTTTATCAAATAAAGACTGCATAGAAGAATTAGATCCTGCTGATGTAATTAGAACATCATCTGCAAAAAGTTGAATTTTTGATGTTGTATTTTCTTCTATTTCAAAACCCTCTATGTCAGTACTGTTTCTAATCAAATTAGTCCAAGGCTCCATTACTAAAGTGAATAATAGTGGAGAAAGTGGACATCCTTGCTTTGTACCTTTAAGAATGGGTATTTTTGTGAAACATATGTTCCTACCTTAATATAAGCCAGCGTTCCTTTGTATAAATGTTCAATTAAATTTACAAATGCATCAGAGAAATTTGTGCATTTCATTAAGGTAAACAGATAGTCCCAACTTACTGAATCAAATGCTGAACCTATATCAAGACTAATAAGTGTTAAATCTTTCTTTTTCCTATTTGCAAAATCAATTAATGTTAAAGTTCTTCTTATATTATCAAAAGTATTTCTATTTACAATGAAGCCCGTCTGATCTATGTCTATAATGCCGGGATAATTGTCTTCAATCTATCAGCAAAAATACTCATAAACATTTTATAATCAACATTAAGTAATGAGATGGGTCGATATGAAGAACATCTAGTTGGATCTTTATTAGGTTTTAAAATTGGTGAAATAAATGTATATTGCCAAGATGGGGGTTATTAACTCAGTTTGGGCCAGAATAAAAACCTTATGTATTAATGAATATGTAGTTTTAGAAAGGATTTTATATATCTCTGGTATAATACCATCATTACCCGGTGCTTTGTTTGATTTAAGCTTATTTATTTGTGTAATAACTTCTGTATATGAAATACTCTTGTCCAATAGTTTAATCTGTTGTTTATTGCTTTTTATTCATGTTTGTGGTTATAAACTCCTTTATTTTATCTTTAGGTTCCATGTTAATGTTGTTATGGTTAATCTTGTGAAAGTGATTTCTAAATTCATCCAGTATTTCTGGTATACTAGAAACATTCTTCTTTTTCCTTAGAGAAAAGATTTCTTTGATATGGTTTTGTTTATTCAATCTTTTGTTTTATTTTTAAGTCTATGTAAGTATTTGGGGCTTATTGAATAAGACAAAACTTGTATTTCTCTAAAGTTATTTTAACTTTATGAGTTAAAATTTCTTTGTATTTCTCATTTAGTTTGTTTATTTCTTCAATAACTTTCTTGTCCATAATATTTTCTTTATTATTATGTTTATAAGAGTCTAGTTTACTTTGAATATCTAACAATTCCTTATCCCAAGATTTCCTTTTATTATTATACCATCTGATACTTTGTCCATATAGATATGATTTTAAGGCATCCCAAACATAGACAATGGAGACTTCAGGAGTATTATTTATGTCTAGAAAATGTTGTACTTCTGAAAGTATATATTCTTTATAGTCTTTTAGCTGAGTTAAGTATGCTGGTATCCTTTTGATCTGAACATTATGAGTATTTTTATCATGAATTCAAAACAATTGAGTTATGATCAGATATAGGACATGAAATGATTTTGGAATTAATTAAATCTGTTACCATCTGGTTAGAAATAAAGACCCTATCTATTTTTGAATAAGTTTTGTATCTGTTAGAAAAAAAGGTGTATGGTAATGATTTTGACTCTATCTGATTATTAATATCATTCAAATGATAAGAATTAGCAAAATCATTTAAATGTTTTGCATTAGATGTAATTCTTCTTTTCTTTATAGTGGTAGTATCACTTTCATGTAGTATACAATTAAAATCACCAGCTAAAATAATATCCCCTATAGAGAATGATATGATCTTATCAATATGATGTTTCACTGTATTAATACCAATTCCAGGTATCCAATATACATTAATTAAAGTGTAAGTCTTCCCATTAATTTGTATTGTAACCATACAAAACATTCCTTTGTCATCCTGATAAGACTTAATGGTTTTAGGAATGGGCATACTTTTATTCCATAAAATAGCCACTCCTCTTTTTTCTGAGTGTGCTCTGAACTAACCAATACTGTATACTTATTAGTGGCTAGTTTATCAATATCTTTTTCAAGAGATGGGTTTCTTGCAGGAAGACTAGATTGGCCTTGTGTAGATTAATGTATCTTATTAGGCTTGCCCTTTTACATGGATTATTCAATCCATTAATGTTTAAAGAAATTCCTTTTAAAGATGTCATTTGGTATTTTTAAAACTCAAGAATCTTATGATCGAAATAACAAATAACAAGATAAATAATGTTACATCTCCTCTTTTAGGTGTACCTTTAAATATAGCTGTATTTATTAAATCTCTTATGGGATTTTGTATAGGATTCAATTTTGTTTGTAGTGACAATGAGTGTACAAAATATATTGTGGATGTCAAAACTATATACATATAACAATGAACAAGTGAAAATAATGTAAGGATTAAACCTTGCATCCCGCCTGGAGTTAAAAACTCCAACTTAGAGTAGTATTTGCTACTCAAGTTAACCCTACCCTAAGCAGCAGTACCTCAGCTACCACCTTATCAATTTAATACTAGTTATATTTAACTGAGGTTAACAGTTTTCAATTCAATTATCTATCAAGACAAAACTACACATTTGGTAAAACAGCATCATATAAACTAAAATAAACTTTTTTTTTTTTTTTTTAAAACTGTTCATACTATTATATAGATCTATGTAATATATAACACTTGTATTCTAATAGCATTCAAATAATCTTAATGTTAGAAATCAAGAGGAGAGAAAATTATGTTCTAACATTCATTTAAATCAAAAACTTTGGCTAATATGATTCAGACATTACATGCATTAAGATGCATCTATTTTCTGTCATGTGAATTCTATCAACAGCTTCCAAAAAAATCTTGAATTGTTTGTATATGAGCATTTACTTAAACTCATTATTGTCAATAGAGTTAAATATTGTATTCATAAAAATTATTATAAATCATATTGCATAGTTATGCAGATTCTCAGAAACACCTGCGTTATTACCTAAAAAAAAAAAGCCATCACACACCCACACCCACACACACACACACACACACACACATATACACATACACATATATACATACATACATACATACACACACACACACACACACACACACACACACACACACACACACACACATATATATATATATATATATATATATATATATATATATATATATGATCTCACTGAGTTGTGTCTTTGTAGAGCAGTATCCTATTTGCTGTTCCTAGAATAAATCTGTCTGCTTTATACAAAATAATGCACAGCAAACACATATTAGTAACCAGATTTTACAATCATGCTAACCTACTGCTTCAAAATATATCACATGACATTTCTTCCAGAATAGAGTTATAAGATTATTTATGTTTGTCAATCAGATGAATTAAATGAGTTATAGTAAAGTATATGTTTGGGACACAAATTTTAACACAGATTATTATGCTGCTGCTAAGTAGATTTTCCAAAACATTTAAATAAATGTTTCATTTTTATGCCTTCTAAAATAAGACATTTACTTACTACAAGAAACTACATCATTTAAACTCATTATAACTGACATATTTTATGAACAGGGTATTTTTCCTGAATCTGTGGTGTGTCAGTGTGATAACCTTGTCAATGTTTATACTAACTGCTTTCAGTTTCTCTGTGAGAATTCTGTCATTTGAAGATTCTGAGGTAACTCAGACACTGTGCATGAGACAGCCCACATCCCAGATTGTCTCTCTTAACATTTTGGGAAACTTATTAAAATCTAGTGACAAACATTCATTTAGCAGTGTAAATGCATCTAAACATGACAGAACCTCCACAATGTATTCCACAGATCATCACAGCCTCTATGCAAGTGAAATTAAACTCAAAATTACCAACAAGCAATAAAACTCAGCATTCTTCTCCCAACTCAGTTTTCATACAAATCCTATTATTCACTGTGCCCACACAGTCAAAAGCATTTCTATATATTAATAAAGAAAAGAAAAGAGAGTAGAAAATAAAAGGGAGTGAGGCAGAAATAAAAAAATGTAAGAGAAAGCTATAAGAAGTATATACAATGGAATGTTACTTACTGTTTATATTAATAGAGTTAAAAATAAAACATATTATTTACTCTTATTTAGTTCTGATTATTATTAGTTAAAGCATGACAGATTATTTACAAACAAGCATAAGCAGTATAATCAAGAAAGTATAATTAGAAATAGCATTTGAAGAACTTATAAACTTTTACAAGAAATAAATATGTTATTATTCTATTAATGATATTTTCATTACTGTTCTCTCCCTGCCCTCCCCCACCCTTTACCCACTACATAATCTAAATAGAATGTCATTGTTTAAACAAAGAAAATAATAAAAGAAGGAAAGAAAAGGTAAAGATAAAAAAATGTATCAAATTACTAACCTTACTTTTTTCAGAAAGAGAAACAAATCGAGTCACAGCCTGCCATTAAATCCTCAGGCATTTTGACTGGTTATGAAACAAAACATTTCTTTGCACATAGAGAATAACTTTGATTAAATCTTTTCCAAAATATTTGTGGCTTTCTGGAAATGCAGGAACTATATTCAAAAAGATTAATAATGAACTAAAATGATGAGAGAGAAAAAAAACATATAACAAATCATTTGTTTTTTAGTCTCTTCTTCTTCTCTGAAGTCTTCCAGGAAGCTTCAGTTGCCAATCTCTTCAATGAAGAACTGGCCCATTCCATTTCTTCTATTTTATCCAAAATCCTTTTTTCTTTGACAAACAGTAAAGCAGAGTCTAAATCATCGAAGACCTTAGGACCATCAGGAAGGAAGATTTTAAGCTTGGCAGGAAACAGAAGGTATGTTTTAAACTGTGCTTTTTTAAGCTCCCTTATTAGTGGCAGAAAAACTTTTCTTTTAGCAATTACCATGGAAGAATAGTCATTGTCAAAACGCACAGTTGTCTCATTAAACTTAACAGGAGCTTTAGCCCAAGCAGATTTAAGAACCATCTCTTTATCAAAAGATGATAGAAATCTAACTATAACTGATCTAGGATAGTTTTTGTTAGAGTTAGTATTAGCTATAGATCTATGTGCTCTTCGATACCAAAAGAGAATGCTTCTGGTAAATCTAAAGTTTTAGAGAGCCATGTTGTTAAAAGAAGTAATATTGTTACCCTCAATATTTTCTGGCAGTCCAAAATCCTAATGTTATTGCCTAGATCTATTTTCCAGGTCATCCAGCTTTGTTTGTAAATGTGTATTTTGTTTCAGCAGAAACTCAATGTTGATTCCCTCTTCTTGTATTTTATTTTCCATGTCATTCACAGCTTCTTCTATGCCTGTCATCTGGATCTTCTGTTGTTGCAGGTCCATATGTAACAAGTCTATTTGTTTTGTAGTTTTTCTATGAAAGTGTCTATTTTAGTATCCATTTTATCCATCTTAGCAGTAAGTTGCTGGACTATAATTATCAGAGACTGAAGTTCTTTCTTGATGCTGGAGTCTTGAGAATTTGTCTTACTGGAACTCATTTCAGACTGATAAACTGACAGGAAAATTTCCAAAGTAATTTCTGACAGGAATATTATTAAGATTTCCTTTCTTTTTTAGATATAGTTCAAGAACTATATAAAACAAACATATTTAGAAAGAAAATTACTTCAAGAATTAATTTTTTAAGTAATTAATTCCTGTCAATGTAATGAAATTGGTGGAGCTGAAGAAATCTGCTGCTATCCTGTGTTCATCCTTGGCCACGCCCCTCTGACTTCATTTTCTGACTTACATAGAATTGTAGCCATCAGCTGATGTTTGTTTTGTCTCTCTCAAACTACAATGAATCCATTAAAGCGAAACCCACCTCCGGAAAGGAACTGCACCTCTCCAATAGAAGCAAAATAAATTTATTTAAAACTGAATAACATGTAAAATTAGTTTTTCATCATAGACAAAGACTTCATCAGAAAAAATTGACATACAGAAATGGTGTTTCTTTTATACCTAACCCGAAATTGCTAACAAATTGGTAAGCTAATAAGTTAATGACATAAGCTTTTAAAAACAGCACCTATGTTCTTTTCTGGAGTTGGGCTTCACTTTACTGGATTTATTGTGGTTTTGAAGTGGATTTTATTTCCAGCTGATTTTCCTGTTTATTTGGTGTCTGTCCTCACTCTGACAAACTCAGATTCACTACAGTTGGCTTTCCTTCTCTCATCTTCCCTACTCCCACTCCATTTATATACTCTCTGTAACTTTGACCCCCCACTACTTTATCCTATCCATCTCCTTCTCATAAAAACTAAACCACCCAATTCCTCTTAGCAGTGCAACTAACAGACAACATCACCAACAAGCCTCCAATAGTAACTTATCAACTTAGTCCACCTCCCCTACAGTAGCACTCTTACACAGACCTATTCCCACAGGACTCACATACTTGCATCTACTGCAATAACAACACTTTCCCACCCACCACAGTGACTCTAACCTAACCATGTTCTTTTATTTATACTGTACTTAACCACAACCCCATATTCTATTTTACAATCACCTTTTCTAATCCACTTACTCATCTACCTGTATAATCTCTGCTAACTACAGAGAGCCATTACTTCCTGAACTCACAGGAATAAGCCCGTTCACTGTTCTCATTCCTATTTGTGCTATACTATTATTTTCACCTTAACTTATAATATACTAACACATCACTATAACATGACACTCGCATTATTATTGTTTACCTCCTTACTCTTAGTAGTCTGACATCGTATCACGTTCCACTGTTTATACATCATCTGTAATCCCGTAACCACATTCTTCTTCACTTCTCCAATATCTGTACTTCCCTCAATATAGCATTTAACTTCTACAATACATCTTGCATTTTTCTCTTCAGACCTAAGTACACTGTTTGGTGACCCTACCCAAAACCAAACTGAAAGCTAGATCAAAAACCAAGAAGTTTCCTGCAAGATTGATCTTTTTATCAAAAATACACCAGTGAGGTAGTACTCACGATAATCACAGCCCATCTACACTGATACCAAACACAGACTACTCATCCATTACAACCCAGTCCACAACCCAGAAAACACCAGCTAACACCATTGGGTGCTCAACCTAAACTGCATCTCAACAGACTATTGCTAATGGCACCGGTGTGAAAATGGTCTGTATCAATGTCAGCAGCTGTTGCAATAAAATGTTGGAATTCCATGCTTGGATAAGCCTCCATTCCCTTGATATATCTGTAATCACTGAAACTTGGTTACACCCAAACATTAAAGAAGAATATCTTCTCCCACCAGGCTATAACATAAGAAGAACCTGTAGAACAAAGAAAAAAGGTGGCAGTGTTGTTATTATGTATTTAATTCCCCTAGAGGTTACATGCTACCCACATACTATCCCAGAATTTAGCAATCGTGAGCTCCTCATCACATTTCTTAAACTTAATAAATACAAAAGCCTTTGCAATATTGCTCTCTACATACCTCCTGGACAAAATACCACCACAGCTGAAGAGTTCTTATATTTGTAATCATCTATCATACCCCATGAAACTGTTATTCTAGGTGATTTAATACTGATTGTAGCCTTTTAATATGAAATTCCCAAAACCTACTATAAACCTGTGTGGCTTCACTAAACTCATTAACACCCTGACAAGATATGACAAGCAAATAATAAAGCTTCTATATAAGACTGGATGTACACGTCCACCCCTACAAATCTTTCATCCTCAAGGACCCTTCCAGGTAGCATAAGTGATTAATGTCCAACATTTGCTAACAGACTAAACCCCCTTATATCTAAGCCTCATAGCTATAACATGTTATTCATAGCTACAAGATGGTACACAACCTATCAAATTATAATCTAATAACTTTTTCATCCACATTGCAGAGTTAAAATTAGACCATTCTGAAAACACTCCAACATGGTGATTCCATTGCAAAATTCAGTACTGTATTTTTCTGCATACTTAATGAACAGACTCCTATGAGATTAAAAAGAGTTAAAGCCAACCCTGTCGTATCACTAAACAAATCAACCAAAGAACTCATGCTCATTAGGGACAAGGTCTGGAAAAACTTGTCTCAACAAACAATACAGCAAAACCACCAAACGTACAAATACCTCAGTAACCTTGTCAAAACCAAAATTCGAGCCAAAAAAAAAGGTACTGTACTTCACTCCAGGACAGCCATCAAAACAATCCAAAGCTTTTCAGGTCATCTATTAAGCATTTTTCATCCCCTAGGAAGAAGGACCAGCCTAATCCATCTGCTAATAGTCCAAATGCTAATCGTACCCATCACAGAGTGCATCAAACTTTTAACTTGCACTTCACTGATACTATAACCACTTTAATAAAAAATAATTCCCTGCACTAACTCATCTACCTTTCAACAACCAGCTACTCTGTTACATGTACACTACAAGCCATATCAACCTACTCTACAAAAAAATACCAATACTAAAACCCACTCCTCTTGCTCCAGATAATCTTACTGCAGAGTATGGCTGCAGATGCTATAGCCGACCCTGTATCCTTATTAATAAATAGTTCCTTCAGTGAGTCCTATGTCCCATCCCTTTGGAAACAAATTATACATTCTCCCACTATATAAGGGTGTCTCCTTTGTTCTGAATCTTAGAAAAATGTGCTCACAGACCACTTCTCCAACACCTTCTTGACCATCATCTTCTCACCACTACTCAGCATGGCTTTCACCTAGGACACAGTACTATGTCTGCCCTTCTCAACTTTCTCAGCACCATTATCCAGGCAAAAGACAATGGTAGCTTGGTTTCTGCTATATTTGTTGATTTATCAAAAGTCTTGGATACTGTCTCATATTCCAGCTATTACAACAGCTATCTTCTCTTGGTCTCTTATCCTTATCCCTACAATGGTTCAACAGCTACCTCTCAGACTGAAAACTCTCTGTCAGATGTCAAAGCGTCCATTCAGCTTTCCTACCAGTACCAATGGCAAAATGTCCATTCAGCTTTCCTATCAGTCCCAATCATGGTCCACCAAGATCTTCTACTTTAATATTGTCATTAATAACATAATAGTCAAGGTCTTCACCTCTCATGCTCAAGGTACAAAGTTTGATCCTGTCCTCTAGCCAATGCCTATATGAATTTTGCATGTTCTCCCTGTGTCACCATGTGGTTCCTTCCACCTCCCAAAAGCATGATGAATGTTTCCAAATCAAACTTGCCCAAGAATAGAGCTGTGGACAGCAACATAGACTGTAGATGGTGCCTGTTGAGGGAAGAATTGTATAGACCAATACTTTGCGCATCAGCTATGGTGTATAGTATCACCTAGATAGGAGACCATGGATCACAGATTGCATACCATGTCAGGGCCAACCATTCAATGTTGTAAATATTGGTGCTGGGTGACTTTGATGTGCTGACTAATGATGCCGAAAATGGGCATAGGTATTTGCCAGTGATAAGTGGGTTTGGGACCCAACCTTCTCTGAAGTTCACAAGGGACTTATGCAATGCAAGGAGGGGACTGTGCCACTTTTGGCCAATGTGTGCATGCCATAAATCCCAGCAGCACTAGGGCAATAAGCTACTGGCCAGCTGGTGCCCAGTTGCCCATCTTGGGTCATCTGGGATAGTTCTGTTGAGCAAAACCTCAACATAAAAAACAACCATCCTGCCAAATATAAAGAAAGGATTGCTACACTCCATATATGTTCACTGACAGGAGAGAGCATAGAACTGGCTGTCATGATGATAAGTAGGAGACTGGGCATTCTTTGTATCCAGGAGACAAGATGGTACAGCAAAGCCACTTGACTCGGGATCCAGAAACTATTACTCAGGAAGAAGATAGTCTAGAAATGGTGTGGGAATTGCCGTGATAAAGTAAATAGTCATCAGGCACCCTTCATAAGGGATGCCAGCAACAACCCACTCACCATTCCACAGGACATCAAAGGCAGATGGAAGGAGTACTTCCAGCAGCTTCTGAAAGAAAAAAAAAACTGATATGCACAAGGCACATAAGGTGTACTCCCCCAGACAAAGCCTACCATGGAAGAAGAAGAGGAGCCCACCCTAGAGGTAAGAACAGTACAAAGAAATATGAAGTTAGGGAAAGCAGCAGATTCAGATGAGATCATGGCAGGTATGATCAAGAAGTTGGGTGAGTTAGGGGAGAAATGTCTCCTTTGGGTACTCATAGTGATATGGAGAGAAATGCATATTTGAAATGACTGTAGAATAAACATACTAGTGCCTGTGTTCAAGAACAAAGAAAATATTCACAACTGTTGGCAGTATAGAGCTATCAAACTCAAGACAGTTACGTACACAAGGCAAACTTCTTCTCAATGTTTACAAGTCCAGTAACTCAGAAGGAGATGCTCTACACAGAAACTACATCACTAAGCTATGGAACTCAATCCAACTTTCACTGAGGTTAACTAATAACCTCCTATCCTTCAAACTGATTTTAAGAAATACATGTCAGATTGTTGGCTTTGCTCTTGCTCAAGCCCTGGTTAACATCATACTACTTAAATATAATTTCTGATTAAGACCTGTTAAATAAACTAATATACATGTTTTCAACTCATATGATTCTGCTAAACTACCTGTAAATATTGTAAATATCTCAAACCTGTATCCAATATCTCTGTGCAAGGCTACTTTTATTGATTAATTTAACAACTTTTGTCCCTCGCCATTTATTAGATCTGTCCTAACACTCTTGCTTAAACTAAAAACCTCTTCCTTACCCTGTCACTCATCTTCAACTTTTTTCTAGCCTTATTTCATATCTCTCTTTGACATTCAGCCTGCCTTCAGTTCACTTCTCTTGCATTAGCAGGAAGTAACACAACTGTAATAGTATCTCTTCCACTACTACTTTTTCATGTAAGTTCAAGATGTAATCACTACTAAATCTTCTATTTCCCCTCTGTTGTACTACATTACATGTTCATAAAATTCATCTTTCTTTTTTCCAGCTTATGTGAAGGATATATCAATTTTGTTGCAGAAAATTCAAAATATAGGCTGGAATGACCAGATGTATTGGATCACCATTGTTGTAAAAAGCCTATATACAAATATCTACCATGAATTTGGTTTGGAAGCAGTGAGAATTTTCATGGGACAAGGTCCAGCAACAGAGTATATAGTAGAAATGTTACATGTTTGTCTTATAAAGATTTTTTTAATTTCAGAGGTGAATTATTTAGACAGAAACAAGGCACAGCTATGGGGCGGCATTTGCCCCCACATATGCAAACTTAAGCATGGGTTTTTTTGAAGAAGAATATATCTACAAAACTTTATTTTTTCATCAACATGTTAAAAATTATAGCAGATTTATAGACAATTTGATTTTTCTGTGTGAAGGAGGGGAAACAAACATTGATAACTTTATATCTGAGTTGCAAATGAATAGATTTAATCTAAAATTTGAAGGTATACAAATTAGAAAAAGGTATCATTTTAGATGTGAGGTATATGTATCAAAAGAATATTTACATAATAGGATACATAGAAAATGTGAGGATCAAGTCAATTATCTTAAGGTGACTAGTTGTCACCCTCCTCATACTATAGAAGCTCTTCCAATTGGGGAGTTTATTAGATTACAGAGACTGTGTAATGATATACAAGAATTACAAAAAGAAACTCAAAAAATGTATAATATGTTCTACTCTAGAGGGTATAGTCAGCAGGTAATAGATAAAACGTATCACAAAATGAACCAAATTGATATACAGGGATATAAAGGAAATAGATAAATGAGAAACTATGATAGTAACATGAGAATAAATAACTTAGAAATTTATTTCATCACGCTATATAGTGTCTTTAGTGATAAGGTGGATGCAATGGTTAAATATTATTGGAATTTTCTAAAAAAAATCTAAGGAAGCTAAATATTGACTACCAGAAATTTAAAAAAATTCATATAAAGTAGGGAGAAGTATTAAAAACTTTTTAGTTAAAGGTAGGTTAGTTTAACTAGAACCTAAACTTTATGATGCACCTAAGAAATATGGCACTGAAGTCTATGGCAAATGCAAAGCCTGTAAACATACAGCTACAGGCTTTGATAGTATAAATGGGAGAAAATTTGATAATAAATGAACGTTTAGATGTGATACTGAGGGCATTATATATGTGCTTAAATGCCCCTGTAATAAATTACATATTGGTGAAATGAAAAGATCTTTTAAAATTAGACTACTGGAACACATTACGGATATTGACAATGTTAAGATGTCTAGTTCAGTAGCAGAACATTTTTATTATGCACACCAGAGTCAGTCAAAGGGATTAATAGGTACAATTTTAGAAAAAGGTGCAGATAATTATTTGTACAAGAATATTAAAAATGTTTTATTGTACAAGGAAGCTATTTATATTTTAAAATTTGATACTTTGGCACCTTCAGAAATGAATATAGATTTTAAATGGAGAGTTTTACTTTAAATAGTTTTGTATGTAATTGAATAATTAGAATATTGGTTAATTGGACTGATGAATGCATATTAAATACGGAGTTTGATGTATGCTTACTATTCTCCAGTGAAGGCATTAGCTGAGACATCAGAGGAACAATAAATGCTGTTTTGCACTTTATTTGGACACTAGTTTGTGGTTTTCAATAACAGTACACATGCCTGAATATCTCTGCTAACACCAGTACCATGTAGCAGAAGCAGCACAGATACAATCACCTGCAGTACACACTATCCCTTGCACAGTTTGACCCCATATTGCCAAATGATCTACAGATACCCTGCAGAAACAGTTTGCTACCTGTAGGTGTACAACACAAAGGTCTGCACTGGAGTACAAACTACATGGAATAGATCCACGGATTCAGTACAGAAGGGCATACTGGACATATTCACACACTTAGAGAAATGAAAGCAATGTCAGACAACAACATACTGAAAGGTCATACTGGGCATGCTCACACACCTAAACAAATTAAGCCCATGTCTGCAAACAACAGTGGACCATACATATCTGACAGTTGCAGATGTTAGTGCATATACTCCTCAGTATGCACCAGTCATGCTTTGCACACACATTGGATAGGAATACAGACATATATCCAAGGACAACACACTATAATATGCCAAAAGTAGACATACATAGATGTGTGGAAGAGAGTGACTGTGACAAAGAGCCATCCATCATGAGGCCTGTCCCACCCAGCACACAGCCAAATGGCTACAACCACATGATGCGTAAATGTCACTGTAGAAGTTAGCCACTGGTATCCATCAGCATTACAGACTATGTGGTGCAAGTGCTAGCTGTGCAACATGACTATACAATGGAGTAGTCATCTAGCAGCTGTATACACGTACTTGTGGAATATAACCCTGTGTGTGCCTGCATGTGGTGTGTCAACCTCTAGGTGAATGGGTTATGGCCCATGCACACAAACTGACCTCCCATAGCCCTACTGTGAAATACACCTTTGGAAAAGGTTTAGGCCTGTAATCTCTGTGGTCCGTCCTATAACTGCATAATGCTGTGGTGTGGTAAACTAGTTAGGAAGGAGTTCTAATCCTAGACATGGCAACTGTGTGTGTGTGTGTTTGTGTGTCTCTGTCTGTGTAGGGTGCAATGCTTTTTAGGCTAGTCACACTCACTACAATTCAAATGCTCTACTTTGGCAAGGCTGCTGATGTCATTCACTATGAAGTACACCTTTGGGAAAGGTGTAGCCCAGTAATCTTCGTGGCATGTCTTATAACTCTGTAATACTGTAGTTTGATAAACTAGTTAGGTTGGAGTTCTAATCCCAAACATGGCAACTTTGTGTGTGTGTGTGTGTGTGTGTGTGTGTGTGTGTGTGTGTGTGTGTGTGTGTGTGTGTGTGTGTGTGTGTGTGTGTGTGTGTGTGTGTGTCTGTGTGGGTAGCAATGCTTTTTACGTTAGTCACACTCACTACAATTCAAATGCCCTACTTTGGCAAGGCTGCTGATGTCATTCACTGTGAAATAAACCTTTGGGAAAGGTGTAGGTCAGTAATCTCTGTGGCGTGTCCTATAACTGCATAATGCTGTGGTGTGGTAAACTAGTTAGGTAGGAGTTCTAATCTCAGACATGGCAAGTGTCTGTGTGTGTGTGTGTGTGTGTGTGTGTGTGTGTGTGTGTGTGTGTGTGTGTGTGTGTGTGTGTGTGTGTGTGTGTGTGTGTGTGTATAGCCTAACTGCATAAATGTGTGAGGGTAACTAGTTTAGGTAGGAGTTCTAATCTCACACGGCAAGCGTGTGTGTTTGTATGTCTCTGTCTGTGTAGGGAGCAATGCTTTTTAGGCTAGTCACACGCACTACAATTCAAATGCCCTACTTTGGCAAGGCTGATGATTTCATTCACTGTGAAATACACCTTTGGGAAAGGTAGAGCCCAGTAATCTCCATGGTGCATCCTATAACTACGTAATGCTGTAGTGTGATAAACTAGTTAGATAGGAGTTCTAACCCCATACATGGCAACTGTCTGTGTGTGCATGTCCTATAACTGCATAATGCTGTGGTGAGGTAAACTAGTTAGGTAGGAGTTCTAATCTCAGACATGGCAAGCGTGTGTGTTTGTATGTCTCTGTCTGTGTATGGAGCAATGCTTTTTAGGCTAGTCACACTCACTATAATTCATATGCCCTACTTTGGCAAGGCTGCTGATGTCATTCACTGTGAAATACACCTTTGGGGAAAGGTGTAGCCCAGTAATCTCTGTGGTGTGTCCTATAACATCATAATGCTGTAGTGTGATATAGTACTTTGGTAGGAGTTTTATTCCCACACATGGCAAGTGTGTATGTTTGTGTGTGTGCTACTTTGTCTGTGTAGGGAGTAATACTTTTTAGGCTAGTCACACTCATTATAAATCAAATGCCCTTTTTTGGCAAGCCTGCTGATGTCAGTCACTGTAAAATACATCTTTGGGAAAGATGTAGTTCAGTAATTTCTGTGGTGTGTCCTATAGCAGCGTACTTCTGTAGTATGATATAGTACTTTGGTAGGGGTTCTATTCCCACACATGGCAAGTGTGGATCTTTGTCTGTGTAGGGAGCAATGCTTTGTAGGCTAGTCACACTCACTACAAATCAAATGCCCTACTTTGGCAAGGCTGCTGATGTCATTCACTGTGAAATACGCCTTTGGGAAATGTGTAGCCCAGTAATCTCTGTGGTGCATCCTATAACTGCGTAATGCTGTAGTGTAATAAACTAGTTAGGAGGGAGGTCTAATCCCAGACAAGGCAGGGTGTGTGTTTGTCTGTGTTTGTCATTCATATCCTGTGTGGAGGTGGCTGTGAGTTTGTAACAACTGGACTCATTGTGGAGTGGGTTTTGCAAATTTCTTATATGGTGGCCCTATTATATGTCACAATGTCCACCTTACAAGGATAACAAATGTGAAATAGCCAAGAGGCTGGGTTGACAATCTACATGTGATATCTAAGCCTGGTAAACAAAGTTAGCAACCCTTGTATTACACAGAGAAAACTCTCAACCCATGCCTCATACACAAACACACTTGCCTAGGAAATAACTGCTATGTTGGTAGTACCCTGCATATTGCCCACAGATAGTAACCATGGTGTGACTGCAGTGGACTACAGAGGGAATGGTACCCTGTCCAACAGTGCAGTACACACGTACATGCAGGCAGTGTGCTTTCACTATGTTCCCCACTGGATGCCTGCAGCACCTGTAGTGCCATCAAATGTGACCCACAAAGGACATACCATGCCTTATACACATGCCCTGTATGGACAGAAGCCACTGACACCAGAGAATACCTGTATCATGCTATCAATGTAGCTGCAGGGTCAACCTGCTGTCCATTACCTGTTCCCAGCATATGAGGCCAGGACAGGCACATCTGATTATAACAATCTGTGTACACAACATGGGACAGACACCCTAGGTACAGTTCCACATGTCACTGTACATGCATGTGGGACGTGTGCACATCCCAGACAGCATGTCATGGACTAAAGAACACATACATGGCAAGCATTGAACAGCAATGGCCACACACAATAGTTACCCAGGTGACTGGATGGTGAATACAATACCCACCTGGGTGGGCCAATCCAGACACTACACCCCTGAGCCACACTGCAGACCTTTGTCATGAGGCCAGATGCCAAGGTATACCCTTTACCTAACCTTGTATAGCCTTCTGGCACAGTCAACCACTACACACCTGTGAAGCAATGCACGCATATATGTCAGTACTGGCACCCTGTGTCTGTGTGTGGTGTATGATGCTTTTGACCACATTCACATGCACTACAACCCCCATTGGCATAGTGAAACATGCTGTCTGATGTCAGACATCTCCACATATCCTATGCCCATATAACCTACGGATAACCCCTGTGATACCTGCACAGTACTGTATTGTGGCAAACTAACTAGTGAGGAAGTATATTCCTGACCCTGCCAAGTGTGTCAATGTGTATGAGTCCCTGAGATAGTGTGGCTGTGTTGACGCTGACACCTGTTCATGTGGACAGGCATGTGTACTACACCTACCATATCGCTACCATATCACTGTTGCAGATGTCACTCACCATCACATATACATTTGGAGAGCTCCTCAACATGTAAGCTATGTGGCGCATCCAATAACTGCATAGACATGTGATAGCAATACATAGTCAAGTCCGGGGTTTGATAGCCTGTACTGGTAGGTGTGTGACACAAACATGCTTAGGTTTTACCCCCCCCGATTTACTTTGTCTCTGTCTGCCTCTCTCAGTCCCTCTCTGGTGGATGTGGAGATCTACACTTGCTTTGCTTAGGCAGCAGCATGTGTTTTGTAAATGATGCTCATGATCAGCTGATGGCTTGTACATGAATTGCAGCCCTCCTCTAGCTGATTGCATGTAGAAAAGCTGTGGTAACATTCCCATAGCCAATTGCATGGAAACACACTCCAATATCTAGGAACATCATGTTAGTGTTGGGCCTTTTCATTCACTGTGAGCAGGACCTAGATCTGGTGTTTGGCAAACAGCATCACAGATGGATTGGGGATTTACCTCTAACAACATACACTGTTGAAACAGGCCAACACACAGGAGGGGGATGTGCCTGACATGACTACAGAATGTAAGTGTTTCTATTCTGCATTTGGAGTAATGTTGGTTTAACAGGGTGTGTGTGGATATGGCTGGTCTACATACCTGTCATGACAGTGCTATGTTTCTGAGGAAACCCCCATCTGTGGGGTCATCTGCAGACTGGGCAGTATGTGGTGCCTTTTGTTTCTTGTGTTACTCACAGAGCACCTAACTGTGAACTGCAGAAACATAGTCTGAGGAATGCAGTTAGTACATGGTGACATCCATGAGAGTTATTGACTTCATATCCCTAATAGGACATATGTCACAACAAACTCTTTTACAACAGTAAATGTATGAGGTTATCACAGCAGTATGTCAATATTGGCCCTGTGTTTGTGCATCCAGCCACAACTCTGTCAACCTTTGTACATATGTCATGCAGTAAGAGTTGTTTGTGTTCTGTACACCATAATTTATTGACATCATATCTGATAAGCCAGTGAGATATCAGACTGCTACACATGTTATGTATAGTAGGAGTTATTTTTGAGGAAATAACCTGGGCATTCTGTGGTTGTGTGTACAGTACTGAGGTCTGTGTACCTATGGTGCTTGTTGACAGTGTGTGTATTATGAATATGTACCTTGTTCTGTGTAGAGACTGTGGTAGATGCCATTGTTCTTGGTCCTGTTCTATCTGATGTTACATGCTTCTCCAGTGTATGTTACCCTATCCGCTTACATGTTTGTAGGGCCAAAAACACACGTGTCCCATACCACAGACAGGCATTGGACCACACTGTGTAGTGGCCCAGTATATGTAGGGTTAGTGTGTGAGTGTCACATATGAGGATGGTGTGGATCAGATAGTCCATATACTGTAATATTACACTAGCTTACCATATGTGGCTGTGTTCACATTGGTTGATGTTATGCACTTTCACACAGGTGTCTGTTACTCTGTGCTGTGACATGCCTGTACAGCCTGCTATACATGCAGGTACATGTGTATTCACCATTTGGCACAGGTAATAACTGTTATACAAACCTGTGACATGTGTTCAACTGTACCCTAGATTTGTCACAGCCACGGTGTCACCATAGTGCCATAGCCCATTGTGGAATATGACTGCAGACCATTCTTGTGCTGACACATGTACACCTACAACACAAATGGATAACATTATATAGACCACAAGCAACCAGTGTTATTAACAGCTATAATGCATCATTGCTGGATGGCTACACTACCTGATATATATGCATTAGACTTTACTCCTGACAACATGTTACACTGCAGTACTTTGGTACACTGTAGTACAGTCACCGTGTGCATCAGAACCATATTAGCCAGTCCCAGCATCGATGGTATGGATGACAGGGATGTGGCACAGGTATTATCATATGCACAGGGGGTGTTGTTGGTTTGCCAGAGGCTGAGGGTGGGCCATACATTTGACACCATGTGTGTGGTTGAGGGGTGTAATTAGGTGAATTGGGCATGGTGATGTGGTGTGTAGGTATGGGGTTGCCCTAGGTATGTTTGTATAGTGTGTGACTATGCATGCACCCAGTTCTGCCATGTGGCTGCCCTACACATGTGTTTATGGACAGCTGCAGACCATAACTAGCAGGGTGTGCAGTTCACTGCCTTTGGCCTTGGACACGTGGATTGTGTCTGCCAGGGGTTCCATGGGCATGTCCAGGTACAGGCCTTGATGTGCTACTCTCACCTGATGATGACAAATCTCCGCTGGAACCAGGTCTCTCTTGGGACTAGCCAGGACCATGTGCTCATGGCCTGCTGTGGTGTGGTGTGGACAGTGGCCCCCCCCACAGTTCCAGGGATGGTACTGCCACTACAGGAGCCCCTTGGTGTCCTAGCACTTACACGTTGACTGCCAGCTGTTGGCTTGGCTGGCCTACGTCCACATGGCCGTCACCGCACTCCCACCACACATGCAAGCATGGACAAACCACGGTCAATGAAGGCCATTATCTCACCAGACCGTCTATCCATGAGCTCAGTAAATGCATGGATGGCACCAGACAGTTCATGGAAGTTATCACTTGCAGATGTGAGAGCAGCCCTCTGCAGCCTCAGGCCCTGTCTGGTGTAATGTTCCATACGTGCCTGCACCACCATGACATCCTGAAACATGCGCCTGCTGGTACGAGCTGTGTTGCATCTGCCAGGGGTATGATGACCAGCGGCCCTACCACGAGCTTCCTGGGACATCTGCCTATGTGGTGCCCTGCCAGACATCTGGCTATGCCTGCTGAGACCAGACACAGTAGGCATGTGCCTGCTGCAACCAGACACCATAGGCATGATTACCACACTTTTCTGTGCACTGCCACCAAATGCCAGCTGTCCCTCCACTATGGCCACTGGTGATGGGGTATGTATAGGCACTGAAACTGTGTATGGGGTTGGGGTGGCTAAAAGGGGGATGTCAAATGATGGTGCTGTTTCGGCCCCTGACAATCTCACCTGTGCCTCAACAGTACTATCATCATCTTCGGTGTCTGTATGGACACCAGCATCAGAGTGCATGCAGGAGCGACTCTGACCCACCTCATCACCTGTGGGGGAAAACAATAAATGCACTTTAAGACCTGTACAGCATTGCATAACAGTTCACACACACACACACACACACACACACACACACACACACACACACACACACACACACACACACACACACACACACACACACACACACACTACCTTAATAACTACCTCTCTGTGACTTTACAGACAGTCCCACATATATTCCCATGCATTCCCCATCCTGCATCACACTTGGTAACATACACTCATTGATACCACTCATTAACATATCAGTCCTCTAAATGCCTAGACAAGTGATCACAACACAAGACCTGTTACTCCATTACCTGTCTGACCTGAGTGGAGTGGTTTTACATGGCCTCACAGCTGTCATTCAGTGTTCACACTATGTATGCCTGGACATCATGAGCATGGCCCCTATATGTGGCGGTTACTATGTTCCCTCCTTAACATCACTCACCGGAGTGTCATGTGTATGTATTGCTCAGTACATGCTGGATATGCTGCTCAATCAGTCTATCATGTGACAACTGTAATCTATGGATACACTCTCTGGTGTTGACTAGTAATTCCCCAATGAATCTGTAGTGCTGCATATGTGGGTTGTCAGTCACCTCTCTGTTGAATGCGATATTAAGGGTATACCTGGTGTCTACCTTCCCTCTCAATGCCTGTTCCATGCTACAGCCCATATTATACTATCAACTGTCCTATGATTGCATACATGGCAAGTATTCCTGGTGTGTCATGTGGCAGTCCATGTTCATGTACTGCACGATCCCAAAGGGAGTTACTGCTGTATGAACAACCCCACAATCCCACATGTGCATACATGGACACCCACACAAACACACACACACACACACACACACACACACACACACACACACACACATACATGCACACACGCATCCTACATGCATCAACCTCCCTCCACTTCACCAGAGTGCCACTACAGGCAAACTAACCACCCACTAGGACACACATACAGGTGAGGTTGCACAATAATAGTACATACAGTCCTCCTATTACCCATCTGTCAACATGCATAACATATGGTACACAACAGCATGCAGTGCAGCTATAGTCAATCCATGCTAGCAACAGTATACAAGTGTGTGATGCATGTGCTGTGTTACTAGGTGATGCGCCTTCCCCTGGATACTAGTGCACCCATGTACACAGTATTGCTGTGCACCTGTTTTGCACCCTGCCATGTACTGTGCACCACACCTCGCAGGTTTACAACCCATTGCTGAATGTGTAGTACTGTGTCAGTTATGTCAGCTTTAATGCTCACAGCCCCTATGTTTTTCAGCAACACATACCTGGGATGATATGTGGACAGATGTCATTTTGAATGCCTGATGTCTGATTTATACATCTCAACATCAGCGGACCATGTATGACCAATCCAATACTATTACACTGACAACCATCAGAGCATACCTTGGCTATGGATAGTATACACACACACATTCATATGGCGCACCCTTCCTTGATCTGCCACAGGACCACATCACCACATATATTAACAGTACATGAGCCCGATATGTGACATATGTCCTGTACTTTCACATGCAGTGTCTACGGAATGTGTTAGGTGTGCTGATGCTGACTGTGATGCATACACTCTGTGTAGGCAAATGTGTGCACACCCTTATCATGATGGTTTGTTGCACCTATTGTTATGTGTACTACAACAGTCACTACTTCTGGCAAGGGTATACTAGCATGGGCCATCTGCATTTGCCAGTGTATGTTCAATATGCCCTACACATGTCCCCCTAATCCGCATGATTGCAAGGTCTACTCATGTGCACATCCCTTGGTGTTCACACGTCATTATTGCTGTGTGGGTAGGGTTACATCTGCCACAGTTCGGGAAACTGACTATGTGCAGATACAGCCATTTTTAGCATCCATAGGATCCCTGCTGCAGTGCACTGGTGTGACATGCTGACAGCCCCCCACCTTCAGCCTTTTTGCAGATGCTTGACAAGTAAGACCTACACATGTGTGTCAGTTTGCAGTGTCCCATACACTGAATACCACATGTTACAGCCTAGTCCCAGCTGATAATGTGGACCACAGTAATATTATGCCATAGTGTGCCCTTATGCTCTCTAGAGGCCAGTATATGTAACAGTGGTATATGGCCCTCTATTATTCAGTCTATGGGGGGAAGCACCATAACTAACCTAGGCTGTTACAACATGTGGGGGTATCAGGGGTAAGCTGCCTTAAGGTATCTCTGGATGTGCATTACCATACAATTCACCTTGGGTAAATGCAGGCCTACTGCTTCCTGTCATACAGACTGTTCTGTTTGTTAGTGTGATTGTGATGGTGTCAGTTATGCCTTGTTATGTAACAGATACATCCCATTGTGTCAACTGAAGTCTTTACCTCCTAGGGATTGCTTACAGAGTATAGTTAGAGGCTGCTGGACTATACATCTGCATTACTTACTGTTGATTGATTGTTATCCTGTGGCCCAGTCTGTCTTTACTATTGTACTACTTGAAGGCCTCGGCCTAGACAGAAACATATGTAAACCTTTCTAGACTACTGTATTAATATCACTGTTTCACAGTTGCATTACTCTGTTTATATGTATGGCAGAGTCTAAACAGCTATATGGCATGGCATACACAGCTGTAATAGTACACAAATAAAGCTTTCCCATGCTTGAAAACCTATGTGTGGTGTTATATCCTTTGACCTCTCTGTGGGTATATGTTGCAAGCAACAATTGTGATTTGTATGGGTGGCTCATACAGTGTCCAGATGGTAATGTGGCAACTGTAGGCATAGTGGCTGTTCCGTGTTGTGTGCACCTTCTTCATATGTATCTTCCTATACATATCCATATATATATATGTGTGTGTGTGTGTGTGTATATATATATATATATATATATATATATATATATATATATATATATATATATATATATATATATATATATATATATATATATATATATATATATATATATATATATGAATCAGCATATATGCGTCTGTGTATATGTATCTTAGGAATGTTGATTGCTTCCACATTGTAGATTCCCTATGGTAGCCAGACTGTACCACATGATATGTTACTGATACCAGCCTGGCATCATACAGGTGGGATGGAGTGCTGTTAACATCTTGTGCCCATGTTGTGTCAGGTCCTGGTTATTGGATTTGCAACAGTTGGTATTGTATTGCAGGGCAGATGTGTAAGGCTGTGGGGGGTGGTATCTATATGTACAAGACATATGTTGTTTGGGCCCCATCACCACCATTAACGGTGCATGTGGACATATATGTTTTTGTTATGTTCTCTTTTATATCTATAGATATATGTCTGTATATACCTATATAGATATATATATTTATGCTTTTATATATATATATATATATATAGATGTATGCATATATATATTTGTATATGTATTTATTTATATATATATATCTATATATATATATATATATATATATATATATCTACATATATAGATATTTTATATCTATTTAGATATAAATATATATACACACACATACATCTACATGTTTAAATACATTTCCTGTACTGTTGAATGACTGGGCTGGATGATATGTTTGTGAAAACAGCAGGGTGTTGTATATCTGTCATGGCTTAGTGGTTAATCGCTGTGGTGTGCAAGGTCCTGAGTTCAAACCTTACTAAGGCTGTTTATTTTGTTGCTGGGCAGAACAAGGCCCGTTGGATACAAAGTGATTAAGGCACTTTTAAGCAGTTGTAAGTGGTTTTGCGTGGGTTTGTGCGGAGGTAAGCATTGCTAACTTCCGGTTGCTGTTTCTTATACTTAGTTATCTTCTAAATTGCTTAACCTGTGTAGGCATTGCTTACCCCCATGCAAACAAGCTTAAGCCCGCTTACTGCTGCTTAAAAGTGCTTACTCCCACTTCCCCCTGGTTCACCTGCATGTGGTCAAGACATGGCCAGAGTCTGTGCAAAAAGAGATGGACAGGTATGTGTATAACAAAAGAAAAGAAAAGAAAAAAGGGTTGATAGGAAAGTGGTGAAAAAGGAACACAAAGACGGAAAGACAGCAGGCAAAATAGCTAGGGATGTGCAGGAGGGTGTAGGGAAGGTCCATAGCTGCCCATTTCTTCTACGGAAACAGCTGTGCATATACACTGAATTTGGAGGTAGATTTGGACACTCAAACCCCTGAGAGAGGGGTGAGGACAACAGTAATATGTTGTGGTGCCAATTAGACCAGATTACATGTATCCAGCGGACATGTGTGTGAAATGGACAGCTATGTATGGGGCAATATTTTTTGGGGGGGAACAGATTGCCCTTTTTTTTTCAGGTGAGAGTGGGATGTTGGGGAGGGATAGTAGGTATATTTGAGGAAATAGATTGGGTAGGTTAACAGACAAAACAAACAAGATGCATACAGGGGTGTTATATGACACGTGGGGTAAACACCTTGATGTAGAGGGGTGATGGGAAATCGGAAGCCCATGAGCCCCCTAATGGAAACAGTGGGACTGAAGTCCCCACCCATGGGCAGTCACCACTGCACCTTCACAGCCCCAAACATGGCTCTACTGGGGCTGTGTTGCAGAGCCAGACCGACTCTCTAGTCACGACATGTGGCCCTCGAGCTGGCGTAGCAGATCTCCGACCTCCCTGCAGAGCTCACTATGCACCACGACCCAGACCTGGTGATGGGTGACAGGTTCCTGTCCTCGCCCCATCCCCTGAGGCAGTTCCACCCAAAGGTGGTGCAGGACCAATGGACAAGGAGGTCCCAGGTTAGGCCCCAGATGTGCTGGTGCCCGGTGCCACGGCCAGCTGAGGTGGACAGGTAGGTCTGCTTTGACCCGCATTCCCATACGTGCTATGGTGTTTATGGTTTATCAACATATGTAGGTTAGTAATAGTCAACACATTACAGGATTAGGTATAACAGCATGCATAGATATTCCCATTAACCCAGACACCAGATATGGGACAGTTGCAAACAGAATACATGCATATATGGGACCACAGTGGTAATAACAACAGCATGCAGGTTCATTGATGGCACCATGCCACCAATGTTGGAGTATTTCAACATAGCACATACATAGAAACAGATTTAAATAATTATCAAACAAAAGGACATATGTCCCAACATTACAGTGGAGTCATCACTTACCAATTGAGGTCGGTATTTAGTGTATTGTTGGAGATATGGTGGGGTGAGAGAAAGATGTCAATTAACAACTAGTATATTCCGCTAGTTTGCATTACTTTCCTAGTCAGTGCTGTTATCTGTACTTTACAAGTATTACTATACTACTCTATTGCCTTAGTTTGGACTGTGGTATGGCTGTTAACAACTATATACATGGAATGGTTTTACCTGCAGTATACACTTCTTACCTGGTATACCTGTGGAGGAATTGTTTGTTAACACTTACTAACTGTTTCTACACATACTCCCAGAGTCCAGGTTGATGTTATACACATACCTGTCCATATCATTTTGCACAGACCCTTGCCATGTCTTGACCACATGCAGGTGAACTGGGACATATGCAGACTATTACCTTCTTTAACCTTTAGTGACTTACAACACTCTTATACAGGATTTCCTAGACGGGGGAGGGAGCTGGCATAATGGTTAAGGTGCGCATCTTACAGACACAAGGTGCAGCATTTGATTCTCACATGGGGTAATTGGCTAGGCTTAAAATAATGGCCCACAGGAGCAGTTAGCCTAGCACTAATCTAGGAACCTATGAAGTTTTATTATGTAGCACAGTGTGGGTAACAGTGATCAGTGATACCTTATTATTCAAAGCAACTGCAACACTAACAATGCCATACAATACCAGAGTAAACAGTACCAGTACAGGGTATCAATCCTTTATTTCTAGGCACAATGTTTGTATCTGATGGACCTGTGGGAGAAATGTTTGTTAGCACTACCTGAATGTTGCCACACAAAGTACCAGACTCCACATTAGTATTATGCACTTACATCTCACTCTGTTACCGTACACACTCTGGTCACAGCTTGACAACATGGGGATGTAGATGGGACATACTTGGCTTCTTACTCTCATAACAGTTTGGGGAGTTGCTAGAGTGACAGGTTTGTTCTTATAGATGTGTGACAATCAGTTGTATTTCCTGTCTGCTGCCTAAACATCTGGGATCACCCCACCGATTTCCCAGGGGACGCAGACAGGGTAACAAGCAGCAGATATGGGCCAATATACTGGACATTCTGGACATATCTGTACAGTTTTCACTCACAGGATTCAGACCATAGCTGTGTCTGCTAACGCTAAAACACTGTCCATCACAGTTGTGTGTGCTATATGGATATTGCTGTATATCTCTTATCTCATTTCTGTGTATAATTCTCCTGTGGTTTTACATTCTGACCTTGTATTACATCACTCTTATACAGGGTTTTCTAGACAGTTATATTATATAGCAGAGTGTGGGTGACAGTGATGAGTAATACCTTATTATTCAGAGAAACTGCAACACTAACAATGCCATACAATACCAAAGTAAACAGTACCAGTACAGGGTATTACTCTTTTATTTCTGCGTACAGTGTTCGTATCTGACGGACCTGTGGGAACAATGTTTGTTAGCACTACCTGACTGTTGCCACACAAAGTACCAGTTTTACATTAGTATTATGCACATACATCTCACTCTGTTACTGTACACACTCTGGTCACAGCTTGACAACATGAGGGTGTAGATGGGACATACTTGGCTTCTTACTCTCATAACAGTTTGGGGAGTTGCTAGAGTGACAGGTTTGTTCTTATAGATGTGTGACAATCAGTTGTATTTCTTGTTTGCAGCCTATATGTCTGGGATCATCTCACTGATTTCCCAGGGGGAAACAGTAACAGGCAGCAGATATGGGACAATTTGCTGGACATTCTGGACATATCTGTACAGTTGTGGGGTATGATTCTGTAAGCAGACTACTACCACTCCCAGGATTTGAACCATGGCTGTGTGTGTGCTAAAAATACAACAGTTCACGTCTCAGTTGTATGTGCTATTTGGATTTTGTTGTCCGTCTTTTCACTGTTTTCTGTCTATGTCTCTCCCAGCTCTACTAGCTGACCTCTGGGGATTACACCAGTCATACACAGACATTCCTACACATGTTTAATTTATGTTGCACAGTGTGGCTAACAGTGCTTATTACAACAGTACTATTAAGTGATTGCAAATCTACATTACCATATGATACCAGAGTAAACACATGCAGTACAGCAGTTAGACCTTCATTGTCAGGCTGATGAATGAGATAACAAACTGGAGTCCGACCACCACAATAAATGGAAAATGGAAAATTATTTATTCGGACAAGCGCTTTCACGTGTGTCAACACGCTTCTTCAGATCCTTAACACAAACAATCTAATATGCAGTGCTTATACATATACGTTAAGTAAATTCTCTTTAATTAAACACATTTAATCAATCAACCAATAAATCAATGAACTAAGTAAAACAATCTAAAACACTTTAAAACCATGGCAACGAGGGCAAGTTTAAACACCACATGGTGTAATGCAATGTATTCTGCTCAGCAAGTCTATGTGAAAGTATGCGCAAAAAGTTTATACATAAAAAATTTTTACATAAAAAGTTTTTCATACACGTCAAGAACCATCAAAGAAGGCATAAACCATCTTAAAGAAATATCTCAAGAAGCTCTTAGCTATGACTGTACTAAGATCTATACAATCAGTATAATCCAGAACTAAACTAAATATAATACAGTTCAGAGGTATATATATAAAATGTCAAAACGTCCTAATTATAGGATAAATAAGCTAATAGAGATCACGAATATATGTAAAAAATCAGTTCTGACACAATATTGTAACTGACCGCTCTCTGTCCGTTAAATAATCTATATATGTAGATCCGGTGGATATGTCTTTAAATCATCGGAACAATGTGTCTCAACCCTGTGAGAGACACTCGTAAATATCTTGTGAAGAAAAACATTAAAATAAAAATAAAAGCTGCTGTCATATAGTGTAAAGCATTACAAATAAATATGAAAAAATGTATATGTAAAATCTATGTAAAAAATAGGCTTATTGAAACTTCCCATAGAAGACGAGTAACCTGCTACTCTCAGATAAACCAAAGTGCTTATGCAGATAGTCAATATAAAAACGCATTGAAGTTGAAAAACAATTCATCTAAAATGCTTACTAGAACTTGCATATAACGCGTGTCACAAACAAGTTTGAAGCATATAATTGACTAAGTAATAATGAGTCAGTCTATACGAAATGAAAATGAAATGTACAACACTGACTATGATGTAGTTAATCATAGATACTGACAACTATCCACTAATGTTGACTAATACAGAATCTTTAAGCCTCAAAATATAAATGCATGCTGGCACATATGGACATAAGACATTGCCTTTAATTTAAAGCTGGTATATAAACACGTTGTAAAAAACCAAACACGTGTTTGAATATATACTTATGCTTTGTGTGTTTAAGTATAAAAATATATAAAACAATTTTTTAAAACTATTTAAGGCAGCTATTAATATGACTGTCAAGGTTAAAGCACTACTCATAAATACTAATAAAACACATATATCTGTATATAAACAATTTAGTAAACAGTGATAAAACATATTAAGTCAACAATATCAATTTGTCCTTCTGAAATAAAACCTGATGATAAAAAGATTAATGTATTATGCAATAAATTGTATAAAAAAGTGCAAATATATGCTGGAATCTCATAGGCATATAGAAAAACAAAAATAAAAATAAATTTTCCAAGCGATCATCAGGTAAACCCATGTATATGTCTGTATTATACAGCTGTCTGGTCTATTAAAAAATTTTTTACAAAAATATATACTACTTAAAACCTACGTGGGTGGTGAACAAACCATTCAAATTGTACTAAAAAATGTAAGTATAAATATATTCCCCAAAACAGCATGTATTAAAATGAAATATAGATACACAGAACAAGCATGGATGAAACCCTAACTTACTGACCCTCAGTTAGCTAAGCTACAGCATGTTTCCTGTTGTTTTATTAATGGCTTCATTGTCAGGCTATTTTGTTTTTATTTACATACAACCTATATGAGACTCTTCCTGCCATATCCTCTGGTGTATGCAGTACTTGACTTAAACAATACAGGTTTTATACAGGCAATTGACTTACTAATACAGTTAGATTTATTTCCTAAAACAGTACATGTAAGAGAATTACTAACCTGCCTCGCGTCGCAACCTCTCCAAGCGTCAGCCATGGGCCTCCTAGTTCACAGCCCACTCACTTGCCACTATGAAGGACATAAGATGAATATTTAGCCATACCTATCCATAATATACAATTATTAAACAGGTAGTGGAGTGATACTTACACACACCTGGGACCTCCTGTGTCCTCCTAGCCTCTTGGATCCACTGATGCAAGAGATCCCCCTTTCACCACTTCAGGTCAGCATAGTGATGCCTGACCTGCTCACCAGTTCGGGGTATGCTTGTGGCACTGGCGAGGTCATGGGTGAAACAGTCCCAGGCTTACACTTTATATTGGGAACCCTGGTACTGGCCCTGCAGCAGTCTCTGCTCATGGTCTTTGACAAGGGGTTTTGCCATGACTCTGCACTCCTTGATGCCCCAGTGCTGTGCCTGAAAGTGCACTTCCTCTCCCATTCCAGACATGGTGCTTGCAAGGGTAAGCTAGAACTAGTTATGAGATGTATTCCCACCTGTTGGGGTTAAATAGGGCCAATTTCCCACACTTTACTGTGATTGGATGGTTTTGAAAAGGTTAAGCTATGGGCACACTGGCTTACCTAGGTTTGGCATTGTTTAAAGGGGTATAACACTGGGCAAATTAAGTTAGCTGGTTTACACATTGCTTACACCTACTAAGCTGGCCTGTGCAATGCTTAGCATTGCTTAATATTTACTTTGCATTATATTTGCTCTTTGGCTTTAATTTAGCATTCATTACATGTTATATATATGTCTGGTATCCATGATTCTTGTGTACATACACTGTATGGGGTCCTTATGTTTAATAGGGGACTTCCACTCCATTACAATTACACCTCACATCTGGGCTTACTTCAGTACTCCAGTTCACATATTTATGTTATGTATAGGTTATAGAAGATATGACTGTGTACAGATTCCTTTCACATATTCAGTTTGATTTTCCTATAGTGAGGATTTGTTTGGTAATACCTCAATCTTATGTACTGTGCTGATAGCTTAGTGGTTAACTAATGTGACTATAGTGTATAGGGTCCATGGTTCAAGACCTGCACAGACTGTTTATTTTGTTGCTGGACAAAACAGTGGCTGTTGGATACAGAGTGATTAAGGCACTTTTAAGCACTTGTAAGTGGGTTTGCGTGTGTTTGTGTGAGGGTAAGCAATGCTAACCTCTGGTTAAATATGCTTACAGAGTGTTAGTTTCAATATTGCTTAACCTGTGTGTGCATTGCTTACCCCTGCGCAAACGGGCTTACACCCACTTACTAGTGCTTACATATGCTTACTCCTGCTTACTACTGCACTAATTTAGACAGTAATGTCTAATGGTTCTTGGGAAGACAGAGGATTTGGAAGCTGTATGGTGTTATCATTCATTATACATTTTACCTTCCACTTGTACCCCTGATTCCAGTGTACATAGACTGTATGGGGCACATGTATTATCTGTGGATTTTGCAAAGTTATGACACTCACACCTCACATTTGCATTTAATGCAGTACTCCAGTTCACAAATACTTGTTATTTAATAGATTATGCAACTAAAAATATTGGTCATAAAGTGATTTGACATGGAAAATGGATTGTACTGCAGTGGGACTCAAATCGGGAATGACTGCTCGTAAGGAAAATGCTTTGCCCACTACACTATTGCTGTACTGCTTCATTTGCATATATCTTGCTTTTTACCCTCTTCTGCCATTTAAGCTGCATTAACCATAGCTAACCGATGGGCAAACCCATGCACCTATAGTTAAATTTAATCTGTTTCATAAAAAAAAAACACTTTATATTTGTTGTTTTAACTATTGCTCTTGTACACGTGGGGGATGTTACTGGGGGTATTCATACACCTATAAGCGGTCTCGCTCATTCTTTTCTGACTTGTCTGCTGTTGTTCATTTCAGGGGCTTGTATATTCTGAGAGCTCTGCTCTCAGACATGCCCCCTGCATGCTTACAAGCTCCGTATAAGATTAGGAGCTCAGGCAGCGCACCTCATTAATATGTATGGTGCGCTGCCATCCTGCTCCTAAACGGCCGTTTCCAGCCAGGGCTAAGCTAGCCCTGCATGGAAGGATAGTGAATCCAGGGGAGGATGTATATCACCAAAAAAACTAAAAGAGAGACAGTTAAAACTGTTTTAGCAATAGAGTAAGACTCATGATAAATATGTGCTATCAGCAGGAGCACCAAGGTAAAAAACAGCCTGGCCACAACAGCGTCAAGTACGTTATACACAGAGAATTGCTAAAATTATATTAACAGCTGTTTGTGTAAAAAAAGATTATCAGATAAAACACACTAATATTGCAAAGCTAACAATAAGTCTAGCATAGCAACAATAATATAAGAGAATATAATGTATTACAGAAATTGTGAGGATAAAAGGATCATATGTTACCACAAGTTGTTAAGGTATTTTTCAGGTGATAATTTCAGTACATATCATTACCATGAGTTAGTTTCCAAGTACATTAACTTTACGGAAAATAATTTGCAACAGTGTTAGTAAATAATGCCCGACAGAATAGCAGTGCTAAAACAATCATGGTTTTGTATTATTTGTTGTGTTGGCTCAGTGAAGGGTATAAATAAATACTTTCCTCACTCTTCCTATAACCAGGCTGAATGATGGGACATCTGATCAGCTTATATGATGTATTTCCAGATGACCTGACAGTCAAAGGAACTTAATGACCCAGACTAACCCAGCACTTCAAATGGCAAACATCTAGAAGAAAGGCATGCTCCATTTGGAATGGAGTTACTCCAAAGAAAGTCAGGGCAGGTCTTAAGACAGACGTCGCAACATATGTGAAGAATGGTTCAAATATCAGTGACACGGGATCACATATTCTGTAGTAGAAGAACAGACAAACATGTTTAATGGAAAAAGTAGTCTTAGGACAATATCATCTGGTATTGTAAATAAGGGAAAACACCTACACACAGACCCTGACATGGCAAGTTGGATAGTAAACTACCTAAAAGACACAACCTACATAATTAAGGTGACATTATTCATCTCATAAAGCAAGAATGTAACTAATCATGTATCTTGGGAATCAGTTCAGGGACCCTTCCTTTTTGGCATACACTTATCTGGCTTTCAAACTGAAAACCCGGCTATAAGGCCAACTGAGTTTGCTGGTCACTGTAAGCCAGGTGTGGTTCTCTGGTCACTCCTGGAAATAGAATGCCTACAGCAAGAGCTAATCCTTGCAAACCAATGAAACAAAAGGCTAAAGTTAAATGCATAAAAGTGTAGTATTTTCACATTTGGTATACAAATCTCATTACAAATTACAGCATAACCAGTAAACCACAACAAACAGACAAGGGTGTCAAGGATCTTGGCACCTTGGTCAACAACTCCCTCTCCTTTCACTACCATGTATTTAACTAGCACAACCAACTGCTATCTAAATTCATCTCAACCAGGCCAAAAGAACTTATCATACTACTGTACTCCGCTCTGATTGAGGCATTTGGATGGTATAATGGCCTCTTTGGCGTGTACCTATCCAGGCACATTACACAGCTACAAAGACTAAAGAGGTTCCTAAATGAAAATATTAGTTGTCTAAAGACTTTTGGCTTCCAAGACAAGCTGAAAAGCCTGTCCCTATAATCTCTCTTAAAGACTTCAACATGGAGATCTATGTTTTGTATTCATTGTGAAGAAGGTTCTTTCCTTCCTTCATCTTGTGCACCTGCACAAAACAAACAGCTCCACAGACACTAGAATGAAGGATTTAAATTTCCCCTGACCTATAATAAAGGTGACAGATATATTACTCAAAGTATACCCCACCTCTGAAGCAAATTGTCCCTAGATGTTAAAGACAATGACATCTTTCAAAATGAACCTTGATGATTGGATGGACATTCATAAATATATTCATGGTCTGACCTGTTTTGCCTAGAATTAGGAGGTACATTATGAGGCAGGGTACTGGCAAGGGGCAAATGTTATTGTAATTTCTGCTTTATAATTTCTATTATCCTATAGCAGTGAATTCTACTAGCAATCACAAAATAATGAATAAAAACAAAAGTATAAAACAAGAAGCATCCCCTTTTTTAAACCAAGAGTGCCACAGGATATAGGCAGAAGGGCTTTGACTAATAAAAGAGATATACTTTTCAGGTAAAAAGCAGATTCTGAGCCATAAAATAAAGGGCATGCTTTCAGTTGGCAAGTTATTATTTGAAAATCAGTTTTAATTATCATTCTCATGCTTACAAAACTGTAATTAGTCATAACTTTCATTAAGTTGCAATATATATTGACAAAACAGGAAATGTATGTGATTATATGCCACAGCGAATGCAAAACATTTTCACTGTCTTTCAGAATCATCAGCTGCAAGCATAATGCAACTGTTTAAATATTGCTTCCAGTTTCACGATAGGCAAACATAAAAAAATGCAATTTGTTCCTTTGAATGATTTACAAATTCATAAAGAGTAAGAAAGTTAATATGCTTTGCATTCAAATAATTCCTCCATAACATTTATTTTCATATCAGGTTTTTAAAAGGCACATACAGGCCATAGATACATTCTGAACAATTTCTCAGCTGTTGCAGCTTCAGTCATTAAATAACGATACATATCATTTTCTAGTATATAGTACTGGGCAGAGAAAGGTATTTCTCTGTACTCATTGTCTTAGAACAATCTTCACTGCTCCTAATACCGAGTACTTACAAAACCTAAGTACAAAAACTGCATCTTTGCTCTTTGCATATATTTATCTTCTCTTTAAGAAATACATACACAGCTTTGTAGATTAGAAATGTACCACTATATGCACACGCTGTCCTTCTAGTGTTCACAAGAATATTTTGTTTTCATTTACCACATGGAACTTGAAGAATCCTGAATATGTAATCAGTGTTTGAAATCAAGCAATTTAATCTGCTCATCTCCTCTTGCTGGCGTATGTTTATTTATCCATTGTTGACTGGGTTAGTAGCTTCCTTCCACAGGATAACCATGGTGGTATTGATACTACTAGGAAAAAATTAGCCAGGAGATTAGAGAACTTACCCTACTCTTTTTGATAGGTGTCAGGTGATCTTTTACATCCACCTGAGCTACCACCAACTCAAGCAGATGGGACCTTCGTTTTACATCTCATCTGAAGGACAACACACTCAGGAGCGCAGCATCCCCTTATCCGGTACTGCAGTGTCAGCAATCAATTTACCAGGTATGGGAATAAAACCCACCATCTTCTGCATCAAAGATGAGTGTGCTACTTCTTGGGCCACAAACACTGCTGAATGTCTGATCACAACATTCAACAGCTAGTACAAACGAGTTCCTAGACACAAACTACAATTAATTATATAGTGACTGAATTGCAGGATTGACAGGTATTTTACATCTGAAATCTTCAAGAGTTGCAACAGAGTGAATGGCTTTTATAAATGTTGTACTGTCAAATTGAGTGTAATACAATGAAAATATTATAAAATGAAAATGCAAAGTATAATCTGGACACTGAGTCACAAACCTGGAATTGTAATATGAGAGCATCAAAAGAACATGCAGAGTGAAAATACAGGATGTGGACAGGATGGAGTCTGCACAAGGACAGAGGGACATGCGTTTGATTGTGGGAAGATCACAGGGAGGTACAGTGGATTGTGGGAGGGTCAGTGGGATGTATGGGTTGTGGGAAGACTGAAATTTCAGAAACAGTCAGACTATTGAATGAATAAATACATGTGTAGAGAAACTTTATTTACAGAACTGAGTCTGAGAACTCTAATCAGCACCACTAATTGGGAACACACAGCAGGGGCATTAAGAATACTACTCTGCCAAAACCAAGTTTTGTAAAACATTCAGAAGGAACATTTTGGCATCTAGTTGAGCATTTCATTCATTCATCCATCCATTTATCCATCCATCCATAACACACTTTGTTCCCCATTTCCGCATATGAGATAGGGGCATTGCATCAACAGTGACCATCCCCTAAAGCCAATGTTGGTGAGGTATCACCATAGATTTGCAATAGGGGTACAAATGGCTGCCATTAATGTATCTTGCCATGTCCATGGCAACAGATTGGAAACTCTGATGATGGAAATTCACTGTGGAATATTTTGATTGGTCATAGAGAATGGTCTCAGTATGGTTACCCTAATGCTGGGCTTTCCATGCATGTAAGCTATGCGTAAAACATTCATTCAATCCTGTTCTATCTGTATTGTGTAGCATGATGATGATTGCCATACTGAAAAATAGATGGCACTGACAGTTATCCACACTTCTCTGTATTCACAGCAAGACAGCTGGACAGATACATTCCAGAACTCAGACAGGGTTATGTTTTTTCTCTCTTTCTCTTTATTATAGCAGAAACACAGAATTACATTCAAGATAATTCATAATGGATCCTGCCACACCACTCATCCCTATCTTTACATCTGGGAAGGTGACAGTCATGTGTCACTCATCAAGATAACTCAGGTCAGCCTCAAAGCAAATGCTATGTCTGTGCCAGCCATACAGAAGGCAATATAGGCATCCATGCTGGCTTTCCACTGGAAAGCCTCCTTTTATATTATGGATAGCTGACTTTTCATAGTCTGCCATGATGTGGTGGGACATCAGCAGGTCAAATAATGTGTCATGGAGAATGTATGACTTTCTGGCTATGAAGCTGGCACATGGCAGCAGTAGTTCTCTATTGTCACCACACTCCACATATAATGTTATACACAGTATGTCTGATCTCAGATGTTACTGGTGTTGGGGAAGGTCACATCCATGACATACAAATCTGATGCTGACAGCTCATGCATCTTGGGTGCCATTGTAAACACTAGAATGGTTGTGTTCTTCATCAGCAAAAGCAGTTGGTCAGTACATGAAGTATTCTTGGCCTAATATCCCTAATCATGTATAAGCTATCTGATTATCTGCAAGTACCTGTCTATCACACCCTTGTTCCTCTCTGGGTTAGAGCTTCTTTGTTTAGTAGGATCTGAATGACTTCAGCTGGCATATTCTACAGGTATCCTATACAACACTGCAGGGGAATGCCTTGCCTCTGTATTTTGTTATGTCTAATTTTTTGTAGTATTGTAGGTATAGGTGTGTGTGTGTATGTGAGTGAGAATGTCTGTGTCTGTATTTTCTTTATTAGTGATTAGTTGGAAACATAATATACCATCATGTTTCACAATAGTGTGCAGTTTAAAGTGAACCTTAGCCAAGTATCACCTTTCTTTAAAAGTCAGTTTGCGTAAAGATCAAGTTCGGTATATGGCCATTAACACAGGGTCTCATAAATGCTGATGGTAATAATGGCTTTATTCCAGTCTAATATTAATGCACTGTGCTATCTCAACCACATTTTTGAAAAACTGATTAAAACATAAAGTAACGGTCTTATAAATGTTATAGCACTTAACAGTCACTTTTGTGTCTTACTGGTTAAGATCTCTGAAGTTCTTTGTCTTATAGCTCCAGGGTTTTGGAGTTGATCCTGACCTTCAGTCAGAGTGTGTGTATGTGTGTGTGTGTGTGTGTGTGTGTGTGTGTGTGTGTGTGTGTGTGTGTGTGTGTGTGTGTGTGTGTGGTGTTTTGCATGCTCTTCTTCTGTCAATGTGGGTTTATAATGGCTTACAACCCCCTCCTAAAACATGCTAATTGAATATGTAAACTAAAATAGCCAAATAAAAGTTGTATTTATCCTTGCTCTTGTGACAGACTCATGCTTGAAAAGGGTCCAAGATGACTAGTTCACTTATCCAGTTAAAAATGAATTGATTAAATATTTTTTTAAATACATGATCTGTATACCAATGCAAATATTCACATTTTCTATTAGAAGTCTTAGCCAGCATAGCGATAGAGGAAATAACTTCACATTTTATTTTAAATATGTAAAACTGCCACAATGGTAATACACAAAGTATGTAAAGTCTTCCAGCTTTTCCCAATTAGGGGCTGGCACAGCGAATCACCTGTCTGCTCATGATTGGCAGTGGAGTTTTACAGTGTTGAGTTGCCAGCCTGGCACCCAACCTTTCACAGAAGGCACACACAGGGCCAATTTAGAGTGTCCAATCCACCTATAGCATGTATTTGGGAGGAAACCAGAGCACCCAGAAGAAACCCACCCAACCACAGGGAGAACATGCAGACTCTGCACAGAAGGCACCCCAACCAAGGATTGAACTGGAGAACCTCTTGCTGTGAGGCAGCTATGCTAACCGCTGCACCACCATGTCCGCCCCACACAAGCTATCTAAAGTACTGTCTATAATTTCCAATATCCTCTCAGTTTTATTCCAGTATTCTGAAACTGGCTCACAAGCAGTCGTGGCAAGAATCTTCTTGATGTATTACCATAAACCACAGCAGAGATGTAAGGAGATAGTTGTCCCTAACATGACAACAGCAGACTGCCTTCACTTACTTGTCATTTGAGAAAAATAAAAAATAAAATTTCTTTATGGAACAGCATTTAACATCTGATGTTTTGGAAATGGTCCAAAACATCAGATGTTAAATGCTGTTCCATAAAATTACTGATGAAATAAACTCGAGAAGACTTGGTCACCAGAATGACTTAGCCTTTATTTACGATAAGTACTTTCATCTACCAACTAACAAGAAAGTGAGAGCAGTCATATGTGGTATAGCCATAATTAACTACAACACTATCATCTACTATGTATATTTGCCGCAGATGGCATCGGGCACACAAATAAGCTGTGAGTCATTGTGCAGCAGTGTGCACATACATCAAAGGTTAAAGCTGATGCTTTTATTTTAGTGTAATGCCTTCTATAGCCAAGCCTGAAAATGAAGATTCACCACAGTTTTGTATACCTTACTTTTCAACTTTTTTGTTATCCTTCTGTCACACACTACACCTGATACTCTGTGCCAGTTGGCTGCAGTCCCCCTGATTCTAGCTCTGACCTCCTCATTTACACTTCCCTTCTCCACAATCACCCCTTTAGATACATGAAGTTGCTAAGTTGTTCCACTATTTTCTTTTCTATCCCATTTCTCAGCTTCTTCTATATTTTTTTCATTTGCTGGATAACAGCTGTATTATCTGCACTCAGTTTCATTCCATGCACCTTTAGTTTTGTATTCCATTACACTATCATTTCCTGACATTCTTGTTCAGAGTCTGCCTGTAATGCCACATCCAATCCCACTGGGAACCCATCTGAGAGCCTGAACAGTGCTTATATTTGTGTCCAATTAAGCATTCCTAGACTTGGAGAAAGTATATGACAAGATCCCAGGAAAGCTGATTTGGGCAGTCCTTTTATGGCTCAAAGTCTGAGAAACACTGGTAGGGTTATAGCAGGGCCATACAAGGACCCAATGACACAAATATAAGCACTGTTCAGACTCTCAGATGGGTTCCCAGAGGGAGTGAGTGTGTGTCAGGGTTCATCTTTAAATCCACTGCCGTTCATACCAGGGATGGACCACAATGGCAAACGGGTTTGGGGGAACAGATCAAGAAAGCTCCGTATGCAGATGATGTGGCATTACAGGAGGAAACAAGCAGAGTGAATATCAACAGAAACACAGGCATGCTTCTGTGTACTACTGCTGTACAATCCAGTAATAGACTGGATAAGAACAGTTGAGGTTAAGTACTAGAAAGGCGAGAAATAGGTAAAAAAGTGCATGGGGGGACTGATAAGAGAAAGAGGGGTAGTATGTAAGGGTAGAAGGTAGAGAATAGAATTGATCATCCAGGCTGAGTACAAGAGCAGAATTGCTGGTGAGGTATTGCTTTAGTAATAGTTTAAATATGGAAGTGTCGGTGGTACTGATAATTATTTGGAGTATGGAATTCCAGTACTTAGATATTCCGTGGGATTCGCAAAGCATTTATTTCCATGCAGGAGCAGTGTAGCCACTCCTGCATGGAATATAGCTGCTGAGCGATCCAGGAACATGCAGTTTTGATGTGCATGAGCGTCCCCACACTGTTCCTGCATGGAAACCTGTGCGGGATGCTAATTACCCCATTTGCTGGTGAAAACCATGCAAATGAGGTGAATTAATGATCCAAGAAGCAGCTAGATAACTGTGCAGGAACAGTGTAAGCTACAGAAATGTATTCGGCTACTAGCTGATGCAAATGAGGTGAATTAGTGATCCAAGAAGCAGCTAGATAACTGTGCAGGAACAGTGTAAGCTGCAGAAATGTATTTGGCTACTAGATGAATACATTTCTGCAAAAATGTAAAAGGAGCCATGACAGCTGCAATAAAAGCATGTACCCTAATCTGTAGGCATGCCAATGGCCAAAAATAATTGGCCATTGGCATGTTAAAGTGTTTAATTTCCATAAAAATAAAAGTTTATTATTTTTTTGGCCGATCTCGGCTGTTTAAGCATAGGGCAGCGCTACACAAATGGGATCATGGGGAAAATAAAAAAATAAATGTTAAAAGTCCATTTTAAGGGAAACCTGCATTTGCCATTATACCCAATGGTAATTAGAATCAAAACAATACCAGGAAACAGTGGTTGCTAAGGGGGAAGGCTCTTGTGTAGTGCAGTAACTACGGATTAAGGCAATGGGGTATGTTAATGAGGGGACTTATACTGAATCACAAAAGTCTTCTAAGTGTCACACTGCACCTAACCATTGTGTAGGCAAGAGGAGCAACTAACATGAAAAGGGTGTGTGTCATGCTTCCTGTAAGCACATTGGAGCTCCGTTGCCCAGGTTTGTGCTTAGCTAAGTACAGCTAAGCGAGGGTGTGTGTCTGAGGCTGTATAGTCTTATTCCATGAACTGAGGAGTGTGTTCACTCCCAGGGGAGGGACATTTCTTGCTGTTTACACTGGCTAAATGGGTCTGCACAGCACACCGGAGCTTAAAAAGGAAGGATATAGGAAAAAAAAAGGTAATAGCAGAACAAGGGAGATGCAGTACAATTCAGCAATATGGGATTCTGCAACTCACAATGGACCATTGAAAACACTCAATAATACAGCTGGCAGGTGGCTACATAGCTGAAAATGGGAGGAGATGTAAAAAAAAAATAAATAAAGGGCAACAGCACAATAAAGGAGAAATGAAGTAGAAATCACTAATATGGGACTCTTGCAACTCACAATGGGCCATGCAAAGCACACAATAATACAGCAAGCAGGTGGCTGGATAGCTGAACATGGGAGGAGATGTAAGTAAAAAATAATTAAAAAAAAAGCAAAAGCAGAATAAAGGCAATCATGTACAAATTACCAGTAATGCCTCTAACACTCACAGTGGCCACATCAAAGCCATGAGTAATATAGGTGGCAGCTGGAATGTAACACAGTCAGCCAATCATACAAGCAGCATCTGCAGCACAACAGTATAAAGTATGGAAACACCTTACAGTCTGTTTTTTTCCCACAAACTCTGCACCATTGGTGTATACATGTGAGGGAATTTTAAATGGAAAACTGTTAGGGGCTGTCATTGCTTTGATCCATCAGTATGTGCTAGAGGCTGATGGCGGAGAGGAGGATAATGCTGACAACTACCACAGACCAAGGAGGAGGAGAAGCATGTTCAGACCCAGTGTAACTTATCAGGGGCTATATAATTTGGAGATAGTAGAGTGCTACAGGGTTGTCAGAGACATACTTCAGCAAATCACCGAGCTGTGTCAGCCTCAACTCAGAGCTAGAACCATGGAGAACCATGTGTCAACTAAGTTAAAAGATGCCTGACTAGCTGAGTAGAGGGAGAGTTGGCCAGGGTGATGACTGTAGAGTCATCTGCATATTGCACTAAAGATGACTGAGGACAGGAGGTATAGAGCTAATTAATAAAGAAATTACAAAGTAAAGGCCCTAGGATAGACCCATGAGGTACACCCATGTTGACAGGGAGAGGAGGGGAGAGTGCAAATCTACACACTCATACTGGCAAATTATGTGCAGGACTCCCTCAGGGCTCATATTAGGCCAGATTTTTTTTCCCTATTTGTTAATGACATTACTACATACTTCCTGCCAAAAAAAACTCACTCTTCATCCAGATGACATCATCATATATAGAAGTGATCTCATTTTTGCAACTCTCCAAACAGATCTGCAAAATGACTTCTCAGTTCTCTATAAATTGCTAACAAGTAAAAAACTTACTGTTAATGTGAACATAATAGCAGCCATGCCTTTTTGCATGTAATAGAAACTAGGAAAATCCTCACCATTAAAAATTCACACATTTAAGAAGGTATAGCACTCACTCCAGATCCACTTCTATCATTCAAAACTCACACCAACTTGGATGTTTCAGACTTTTTTCTCACTGTATTTCAGGGTTTTCCCTTTCATCCAAAGAGAAGACACCTTCTCCATCTCTAATCACCAAACAAATTTATATGGAAATTGGCTGAGTATGACAATTTATAAAAATAAGGAATGCTTGACAACATGTAGTCCTAGCCTTTGACCATCACATGTCTACAGCAGTAAGGAAATCATTCTACGTTGCTCAACCTTTAAACAAAAGTATGGCATCTAGGTCCAAGGAAGTCATTGTCCCACTGTATTCAGCATTCATCAGATCTATTATTGAGTACAATGTCCCCTTTGGCATGTACCTAACCAGGCATATCCAACAATTGGAATGCCCACAGAAGTTCCTCACTAAAAGAAAACAGGTCTAAATAACATGTCCTATGCAGACTGCTTCAAGGCCCTATTCCTGTATTCTGTCTCCTACAGACTGTTGAGGAGATATCTATGTCTGGCATACAAGGTGTTGTCAGACCCCACTCTGTTGGACCTCCTGCATATCTGCCAAACAAACAGAACCAGAAGTATCCATTCGAAAGACTTACACCTTACCTGTGATATCAATAGGACCTACTGGAGAAACAGGTATGTATCCCAGAGACTACTCCTTCTCTGGAACAGGCTCCCCATCCATGTGAAGCAGAGTTCCTCCATAACCCAATTCAAGTGTAACTTCGACATTTGGATGGGGAACAGGAAATTCATCCCTGGTTTGGCACCTATGTCTCTACTGGACACAGGCAGCCTGTAAATGGTTCATCTTCCAGGCTACTGCTTATAAATGTTTTGCCTCCCAAGCCCTGCTTACACTTATTAAGGGTACCAGAACTTATCAGAGATTTGGGATGCATGGTTAGGCTTAAAAAGGCTCTTGTGGCCATTAGCCTAGTAAACATCTATGAACCAATGACCAAATGCACTGTTCTAGATCACTGAAGACACATATATAAGTATACGTATATGTAGACCAAGTCCCAGAACAGTAAGACTGAATGAGTGAAAACTCATATACTGAGTCCAAGATCACTGTGACTCAGAGTATTCCCTTTTCTCCAAGGTATAGTTAGTTTACAGTTAATGCATATAACTAGTGAAAATATGGGAATGCATTCTCCCACAATGCCAAGGATTCAATGGAGCTTGCACTCTGCAAAAAACTAAATTAAAGGAAAATAGTTATTTTTGACATTCCCATTTCTCCTTAATTTTGTATTTTTTTCATATGCTTGTGACACACAATTATGAGTCTAGGGACTTCAATAGGGACCTTTATAAAATATCTTCGTAAAGTCCCCCTGAGTTATAGGTTCAAAAGTAAGTACTAGGCTAGTTGCCCTTGCATGCCATTTTAAGCCAAGCCAATATTCTTTTTGATGCTTAAATTAACCTATCCTACTATCCCAGTTGATTAGAAATTGACCTTTCCCATCCCATGGTCAATAATTATACATTACCTCTAGTGAGAATAAATGGGTTTATAGTAAAGCTAATTTGAGGTGACCTATGCATGGGATGTAGTAGATAGGTACTGCCTCTGTCCTTTAATAGTACAAGGGGCAGTCATGGGGTAAATGCTCTTCACATGGACAAGAATGAGCTTTGCTTGGTGTGGCTGGGAGTCTTTTCCACAGCAGCAGTATCCTCTGTGAGATATATCTGTCCCACTAAACCATTCTGTTGATGTGGTAGAAAAGCTTAGATCCCTAGACCCAATATTTCTGATACCATCTGACTTACTGATATGCCATAAATTCATAAATATTGGGTCAGAGGATGCCTTTTATGCCAGGACCAGGTCACCTCTTAGCAGTCTGTAGGATACGGAATATAGTGACTGGGGTTTGAGTCAGTCCATGTAGGACATATTGTTCGGGCCTTGCATCCTTTTAATAATGTGTTTCTCTGGGGGTTCCAGTTGTTTCATGTGTCTGCACAGATATATGTGAAAGGGGGCATTGTATTCAAAGACTAGCCTATGAGGGCTGAGTAAAAGGGGACAACATCTCTAAATCTGGACACAATTCAGGTCTGTATAAGCTGTGCGATACAGATGGACTTTCTTTCAAAAATGGACACATTGGTCAAAACTTAGGTCACTGTCACATAAATTCTGAATTCTCAAACAGCTTGGTCGATTCTGAGTGGTGTATTGTCAATGTGTTAGTTCCACTGGGTAAATGATTTCTTGAAGGACACAATAATGCACTTTTGGCATTTAGTTTCAGTCCATGATTTTGGCACCAGCTATTTATTTGGGAAAACCTTCGTGCAGGATGGATAAGTAATTTGGTGATTCAATGACTGCTCTTAGCTTGCAGTCATCTGCAAACATAGTCAGCCAGAGCCCTTTTGTATTGGCTTTTGCCTCAGAGGAGAAGATGCCTAACAGGAGAGGTCTCAGTGCAGAACCCTGGGGGACTCCACTTTTGACAGGTCTCTTTGCAGAGTTAACTTCCCATTTTTGGATTTTTTGCATTCTATATGTTGCCAGCTGGCAATCCAGTGGGTGACATATGAGTTTATTTGCAGTTTATTTAGCTTTTCTACTATGCCTGAGTGGGGGACTGTATTAAAAGCTTTGAACAGGTCAAGGTATGCAGTGTGTATTATTTTACCTTCACCCATTGCTCTGGAGACCTTTTCAAAAAAGCCCACCAGCTTGAGTAAACATGACTTGCCTTTGCTGAATCCAAACTGAGACAGGTATAGTGTTTAGGAGTTCCCTATGTCCTTATTGATTAGTTCCACCATAAGTCTTTCCATGGCTTTGCATATTAGGCTGGTTAGTGTTATGGGTCTGTAATTGCTTGAGTCTGTGGAAGGTCCTGCTTATGAAGGGCAATGACTGTAGCTCTTCTTCATTCACATGGTGCAAAACCTGCATGGAGGCTGAGGTCAAACAGTGTTGCAGGAGGGGGCCTAAATTGTGATTTATGCTAGTTAAGATGCATCCAGGGATATTATGAGGAACTATGACTACAGTATTTCATCTTATTTTAGCACTTTTAGGACATGGTCTTTTGTGATAGCAGTAGATGAGCCAGTTTCAGGTATATCTTGAGGGACAGATGGAGGGATTTCTCAATCAGCATTACTACATTCTGCTTCTAAGATTATGAACATAAGTAAAAAAGGCTGTGTGATTGTCTTTGGCTTTGGTAGCCATTTTAACCACAAACTTGGCTATGATGATTTTTTATTAAGCTCCTGGGTTGTTTGGTGATTTCAGTGGCAAGAGCTCTATCATTCTTGAAATTAATCTTACATTTGGTTGAAATTCTGTTCCTTTTACTGTAAAACTTGTTGATATTGTGATTCCTTCATGTGGCTTTGCTTTTGGGGTTTGCCCAACACTTGTTCTTACAGGGGATACAGCTCATTACATGCTCTTATAGTGTGGTGGTATATGTTTCTGCATTTCCAATAGCATTAATTGGGTTTGGAGGGGATTTGAAGCTTTTTAGTGACTCACTTGAGTATACTGACTGTATTTAATGCCTGTTTCAATCTAAATGAGCATAGATTCCCTTTCAACTCTGTCAGTGAATCTTACTGTGCTAAGTACTACTAAAAGGCTGTATATCTTTGTTTTTGTTTGTGTGTTTGTTTTTTTGACTTGATGTTGTAGTAGTCAATGAAAAATGTTTGAGTATGTGCAAATGCATGGCAGCTTTTTATTCTTACATTTAACAAACTTGTCAAGTGGGGCAAATCCTAATAAATTATTCATCCCACTGGGCTTCATAGCTGCTAATACATCTTGAACTGCTGTGACAACTCACAGAAATCATGAATAACGTATGGGTGTGCAATAAATCTGAGCACATTGCAGGATCTGGGCAGCTACAACGAGAGAGTTTATGATGGAGGTTGCACACACTTGGTACGTACTGAGAAAAGGGGCATTTTCTGATTTAACAGTTATCACACATGCATTCCAGTGGCTTACAGTGTATAAAACCATCTTCACATTCATCTGGATATTTTTCCTGATGTGCTGTATACATTTTATCAAGCAGATCCTACAGTGTGTTCTTGGATTTTTAGGTATGCTGCTCCCATTTATATTTCAAAAATGTGAAGGCTTATTGTTGATAGGTGAACACCAGGCTAACTGTCCTGAAGGGCCATTTAGAGCCTAGTCAATAATTTGATGTCAGAATTAAACCTTTTACATGTAATGTATAGACCTTCCATTATATCATACCCTCTTCTTGTTATGATTGCATTTTAAGAAGTCAGAAGTAGAAGTAGGTAACAGGATAGCCAAGGAAAGGTTCAACATTTTCTCCTTTGCATACTTGGGATTAGGAATCATGCAAGCCTTCTTTGGAATTGTGATTAATTACGATTGCAAGCTCAGATCAGTACCTGTCTTCAAGTGAAAATTGCTGTTGTGTCCAGTCCTTTAATGTTTTATTATTTTATTAATGTATTTTCTTTTTTATTTATCTTTTGCTGATTAGGTTAGTCTCTCCAGGCTAGTGGCCTCTTTTCTGAGGAAAACGGAGGTGTTTTTTATACTACTAAACAAAATTTGGTCAGGGAATCAGGGAACTTACGCTACTCTTTTCAGTAAATGACATGGGGATCTTTCATATCTACATGAGTTACAACCAACTCAAACAGATCAGACCTCAGTTTAACATCTAATCCAAAGGACAACACCCTCGGTTGTGCAGCAACCCCCTCATACAGCATAAGCAATCTAATTCCCTGGAATGGGAAGAGAACCCACAGCCTTCTGGTCTTCCATCACCAAAGTAAGTGTATTATTTGTTGCGACCTGACACTTTTTAATGGGTAAAATGTTCAGTTTTAAAAGAGAAATCTTTGAATTAAGTATTAAATTGCAAACGATGTTGCTTGTTTAATTCATTAGTTTCAATAAGGATTGTGTATGTTGCACTGCTTTGTCTAAAAAGTTGTGAAAAAGTACATCTTTGCACATTACATTACATATATTATAGTGGGAACTTATTATTATAAATTATTATTAGCTCTAAAAAGTAAGACACTAAAATTAGCATTAAACATAGTGATTATTGTAACAAAATGTACCATCATAATAATCTGATGGTGTACTGTATATAAATTATAATAAAACAAAATTAAGAGTTTCATTCATTAATCATTATATTACAGTAACATGGAGCAAATTACCCATATTCATTTTACTGGATTGGGACTATTTAGAGATTACATGGCAGAAGCAGGGAAGGTCACATTAGAATTAAAATGCAAATCAGTATAATTTACAAATAATAACATTTTGCAAAATTTGACTACAACTTGCATTACTGCTGTTTTACAAACATCAGTGAGAATTAATAGCATTTTATCAGTCTCTGTTTTCCCTATAAAAATAATTACAGCTGTTGTTATTGTTGTGTCTTTTGGCTTTTCCCGGTTAGGGGTCGCCACAGCGGAACTCCAGTCCGCTTAATGATCGGCAGTTGATTTTTACGTACAGAGTTGCCAGCACTGACACACAACCTTCAACGAAGGTACGCCCATTCACGCATGTCTCACTGCAGAAGATGCTCTAACTGAGAATCGAACCGGACAGCGTCTTACTGTGAGGTGACAACGCTACCGCAGCACCACCACCGCAGTTAGATAAAAATAATTACAGTAATTGTATAAATTAACACTTCTGCCTTGCAGGTTGTTTCTATAGCCACAGCAGATTTACATTCATTATGTGATGTTACACGTTGCAGTCATTTCTCTTGGAGGCATTTAAACTTGTTTCACTGTATGTAGTGTCCTCACTTCAACCTACGATGCTTCATGAGTACAAAAGTTATAATATTTTTAATCTCACTTTGACACTAGTACATTGACTATCAAGTTACCAAGCTTGACATTACAAACCCATATTGATGTGATGATGTCTGATTACAAAAGAGAGATCAAATACAGAGTTGAGAGAGCAATGTTTAACACAATTTATGCTGCCTTCACCAAATGGATACTGGTACCATACATGAATCATTTTACTTCAAAGAATCTTATAAATCTTCTAAAGACTTACACCTTACCTATGATATCAATAGGACCTACTGGAGATACAGGTATGTATCCCAGAGACTACTCCTTCTCTGGAACAGGCTCCCCATCCATGTGAAGCAGAGTTCCTCCATAACCCAATTCAAGTGTAACTTGGACAATTGGATGGGGAACAGGAAATTCATCCCTGGTTTGGCACCTATTTCTCTAATGGACACAGGCAGCCTGTAAATGGTTCATCTTCCAGGCTACTGCTTATAAATGTTTTGCCTCCTAAGCCCTGCTTACACTTATTAAGGGTACCAGAACTTGCCCGAGATTTGGGATGCATGGTTAGGCTTAAAAAGGCCCTTGTGGTCATTAGCCTAGTAAACATCTATTAACCTGTGACAAAATGCACTGTTCTAGATCACTGAAGACACATATATAAGTATACGTATACATAGACCAAGTCCCAGAACAGTAAAACTGAATGAGTGAAAACTCATATACTGATTCCAAGATCACTGTGACTCAGAGTATTCCCTTTTCTCCAAGGTATAGTTATTTTACAGTTAATGCATATAACTAGTGAAAATATGGGAATGCATCCTCCCACAATGGCAAGGATTCAATGGAGCTGGCACTCTGCAAAAAACAAAATGAAAGGAAAATAGTTATTGTTGACATTCCCAGTTCACCTTAATTTTGCATTTTTTTTCATATGCTTGTGGCACACAATTATGAGTCTAGGGACTTCAATAGGGACCTTTATAAAATATCTTCGTAAGGTCCCCCTGAGTTATAGGTTCAAAAGTAAGTACTAGGCTAGTTGCCCTTGCATGCCATTTTAAGCCAAGCCAATATTCTTTTTGATGCTTAAATTAGCCTATCCTACTATCCCATTTGATTAGAAATTGACCTTTCCCATCCCATGGTCAATAATTAGACATTACCTCTAGTGAGAATAAATGGGTTTATAGTAAAGATAATTTGAGGTGACCTATGCATGGGATATAGTAGCTAGGTACTGCCTCTGTCCTTTAGTAGTACAAGGGGCAGTCATGGGGCAAATGCTCTTCACATGGACAAGAATGAGCTTTGCTTGGTGTGGCTGGGGAGTCTGTTCCACAGCAGCATTATCCTCTGTGAGATATATCTGTCCCACTAAACCATTCTGTTGATGTGGTAGAAAAGCTTAGATCCCTAGACCCAACATTTCTGATACCATCTGACTTACTGATATGCCATAAATTCATAAATATTGGGTCAGAGGATGCCTTTTATGCCAGGAACAAGTCACCTCTTAGCAGTCTGTGGATACAGAGTATAGTGACTGGGGTTTGAGTCAGTCCATGTAGGACATATTGTTTGGGCCTTGCATCCTTTTAATAATGTATTTCTGTGGGGGTTCCAGTTGGTTCATGTGTCTGCACAGATATATGTGAAAGGGGGCATTGTATTCAAAGACTAGCCTATGAGGGTTGAGTAAAAGGGGACAACATCTCTAGATCTAGACACAATTCAGGTCTATATAAGCTGTGCGATACAGATGGACTTTCTTTCAAAAATGGACACATTGGTCAAAACTTAGGTCACTGTCACATAAATTCCTTATTCTCAAACAACTTGGTCAATTCTGAGTGGTGTATTGTCAATGTGTTAGTTCCACTGGGTAAATGATTTCTTGAAGGACACAATAATGCACTTTTGGCATTTAGTTTCAGTCCATGATTTTGGCACCAGCTATTTATTTGGGAAAACCTTCTTGCAGGATGGATAAGTAATTTGGTGATTCAATGACTGCTCTTAGCTTGCAGTCATCTGCAAACATAGTCAGCCAGAGCCCTTTTGTATTGGCTTTTGCCTCAGAGGAGAAGATGCCTAACAGGAGAGGTCTCAGTGCAGAACCCTGGGGGACTCCACTTTTGACAGGTCTCTTTGCAGAGGTAACTTCCCATATTTGGATTTTTTGCATTCTATATGTTGCCAGCTGGCAATCCAGTGGGTGACATATGAGTTTATTTGCAGTTTATTTAGCTTTTCTATTATGCCTAAGTGGGGGACTGCATTAAAAGCTTTGAACAGGTCAAGGTATGCAGTGTGTATTATTTTACCTTCACCCATTGCTCTGGAGACCTTTTCAAAAAAGCCCACCAGCTTGAGTAAGCATGACCTGCCTTTGCTGAATCCAAACTGAGACAGGTACAGTGTTTGGGAGTTCCCTATGTCCTTATTGATTAGTTCCACCATAAGTCTTTCCATGGCTTTGCATATTAGGCTGGTTAGTGTTATGGGTCTGTAATTGCTTGAGTCTGTGGAAGGTCCTGCCTATGAAGGGCAATGACTGTAGCTGTTCTGCATTCACATGGTGCAAAACCTGTATGGAGGCTGAGGTCAAACAGTGTTGCGGGAGGGGGCCTAAATTGTGATTTATGCTATTTAAGATGCATCCAGAGATATTATGAGGAACCATCACTACAGTATTTCAGCTTATTTTAGCACTTTAGGACATGGTCTTTTGTGATAGCTGTAGATGAGCCAGTTTCAGGTATATCTTGAGGGACAGATGGAGGGAATTCACAATCAGCATTACTACATGGTGCTTTTGAGATTATGAACATAACTAAAAAAGGCTGTGTGATTGTCTTTGGCTTTGGTAGCCATTTTAACCACAAACTTGGCTATGATGATTTTTTATTAAGCTCCTGGGTTGTTTGGTTATTTCAGTGGCAAGGGCTCTATCATTCTTGGAATTAATCTTCTTACATTTGGTTGAAATTCTGTTCCTTTTACTGTAAAACTTGTTGATATTGTGATTCCTTCATGTGGCTTTGCTTTTGGGGTTTGCCCAACACTTGTTCTTACAGGGGATACAGCTCATTACATGCTCTTATAGTGTGGTGGTATATGTTTCTGCATTTCCAATGGCATTAATTGGGTTTGGAGGGGATTTGAAGCTTTTTAGTGACTCACTTGAGTATACTGACTGTCCTTAATGCCTGTTTCAATCTAAATGAGCATAGATTCCCTTTCAACTCTGTCAGTGAATCTTACTGTGCTAAGTACTACTAAAAGGCTGTATAAATTTGTTTTTGTTTGTGTGTTTGTTTTTTTGACTTGATGTTGTAGTAGTCAATGAAAAATGTTTGAGTATGTGCAACTGCATTGCAGCTTTTTATTCTTGCATTTAACAAACTTGTGAAGAGGGGCAAATCCTAACAAATTATTCATCCCACTGGGCTTCACAGCTGCTAATACATCTTGAACTGCTGTGACAACTCACAGAAATCATGAATAACGTATGGGTGTGCAATAAATCTGAGCACATTGCAGGATCTGGGCAGCTACAAAGAGAGAGTTTATGATGGAGGTTGCACACACTTGGTACGTACTGAGAAAAGGGGCATTTTATGATTTAACAGTTAAGCAGACATGCATTCCAGTGGCTTACAGTGTATAAAATGATCTTCACATTCATCTGGATATTTTTCCTGATGTGCTGTTTACATTTTATCAAGTATATCCTGCAGTGCATTCTTGGATTTTTAGCTATGCTGCTCCCATTTATATTTCAAAAATGTAAAGGCTTATTGTTTATAGGTGAACACCAGGCTAACTGTCCTGAAGGGTCATTTAGAGCCTAGTCAATAATTTGATGTCAGAATTAAACCTTGTACATGTAAGGTAGAGACCTTCCATTATATCATACCCTCTTCTTGTTATGATTGCATTTTAAGAAGTCAGAAGTAGAAGTAGGTAACAGGATAGTCAAGGAATGGTTCAACATTTCCTCCTTTGCATACTTGGGATTAGGAATCATGCAAGCCTTCTTTGGAATTGTGATTAATTACGATTGCAAGCTCAGATCAGTACCTGTCTTCAAGTGAAAATTGCTGTTGTTCCAGTCCTTTAATGTTTTATTATTTTATTAATGCATTTTCTTTTTTATTTATCTTTTGCTGATTATGTTAGTCTCTCCAGGCTAGTGGCCTCTTTTTGGAGGAAAACGGAGGTGTTTTATATACTACTAAACAAAATTTGGTCAGGGAATCAGGGAACTTACGCTACTCTTTTCAGTAAAATATATGGGGATCTTTTATATCTACATGAGTTACAACCAACTCAAACAGATCAGACCTCAGTTTAACATCTAATCCAAAGGACAACACCCTCGGTTTTGCAGGAAACCCCTCATACTGCATAAGCAATCTAATTCCCTGGAATGGGAAGAGAACCCACATCCTTCTGGTCTTCCATCACCAAAGTAAGTGTACTATTTGTTGCGCCAAGACACGTTTTAATGAGTAAAATGTTCAATTTTAAAAGAGAAATCTTTGAATTAAGTATTAAATTGCAAACAGTGTTGCTTGTTTAATTCATCAGTTTCAATAATGATTGTGTATGTTGCACTGCTTTGTCTAAAAAGTTGTGAAAAAGTACATCTTTGCACATTACATTATATATATTATAGTGGGAACTTATTATTATAAATTATTATTATTAGCTCTAAAAAGTAAGGCACTAAAATTAGTATTAAACATAGTGATTATTGTAACAAAATGTACCATCATAATAATCTGATGGTGTACTGTATATAAATTATAATAAAACAAAATTAAGAGTTTCATTCATTAATCATTATATTCCAGTAACATGGAACAAATTACCAATATTCATTTTACTGAAAATTTAGCGCAATACATATATATTAAGATTTAAAACATTTAAAAAAAAATCTATAATTAAAAATTTAGAATTAATTCAAAATTTGAAAATAAATTAAAAATATTTTATTTACATTTTTTTCTGAGAATTATAAACATTATTATGTCTCTGTTTTCTTTTTAAATTTTTTCTTGGGTGTAAAAAAATAACATTTTTGTGCAGGTTGTTTTCTATAGCCACAACAGATTTACATTCATTATGTGATGTCACACTTGTCTTCACTTCTCTATTTACACACACCACGACTGTATTTCAATGTCTCACTTCAAACTTTGACTCTCACCGAGTAAAGCACACATTAATGTGCTTTGACACTAAGTTCACTATCACATTACAACCAAGCTTGACATTACTGACCCATATTTATTGTAAAGAGATCAATTGGATGAGATTGACTATCAAATTTTAAGAGAGAATCAAACACAGAAATGAGATGGAAATTTTTGCCAAACATACATCATGGCACTTCAGCAAAATGATACTTGGGAATCATTTACTATTAATATTATTGCAATCTTATAAATATATGAATATATTAACATTTATTCTACATACAATTTCAAAAGAATTTTAAAATTAATTATGATACAATGAATTGCTTTAATTTAACATGACAACAAAGCTTAATTATTTTTTTTTTCTGCTATTTATGTTTTATTTTTCCATAAAATTTTGATATTTTATGCTGCTGATTAGTAAGGAAATTTTAATGTTAGAGACTCAGAAGTGTTTGGGAGGCATGGAGAGTGTTCCACAATATGTATGCCTGAGTGTAAGTCTTTCTTCTTTAGCAATGAAATAATCATATTTAAAATAATATTTAACATAATCATATTACTCTATGAGATAATATTTGTCAGCAGTCATGGGTTTGTCTGGTAATGCATTCCACAATCCTTCTAAAAACTTGTTCCAGGTTTATCTCTAATAATAAAAAGATAAAGAATAAGAAAGCTGTGCTGAAAGGATGAAAAGAAAAAAGAAAATAATAAAAAATTATTAAATATGATGGCTAAAAAAAACTAAGATCTTTAAAGTTATGGGGCTAGGTGGGTGTTATCAAATCTAACTCTTTATATTTATGGGGCTAAATTGTTTTGGTTGGGTGCAAAATGCTTGCTGTGTGTCTTTATATTTTTGGATTTCTATTTAATGTTTAGGATACAATTGACTTCTGTCTTTTCTGGGCTGTGCATTTGGAAATACAGACCCATAATGCACCTCTCCATAATGCACTTAGACTGCTTAATCACTAAAATGCAAAAACTGTGAATATGATATACTATTCCCACTGTGATGCATCACCACTGAATGTTAAATAAATCAGAGATAAAGTTGCAATAACACTCTAGTGTTGCATTCATGCATAATGCATACATAAAGTAATGTTAACACAAATAAATTATTATATATATAGCCAATTACATTATTATATTAACACATCATGTCAAGGTCATCTCATATTGATGCACCTCAAGGTCCAGTGTCCTCTTCCATAACTGTCCGGTCCCATAACATTCTCACATACCCTGTCTTCAATGTATGACAGTTAAGAATGTATGCATATGCATGCTCATCAGTGCCTCACTGAATATGCATTACACACTCTCTGTCATGATGCAAGACTTATATAATACTGTCATCATACTCTCTGAATATATATATGAATGATGTGCTAGCAACATATATGATGAAAATATTGCTCATAAAAAAAAATATTGCTCATGCAGCTAATTAAAATGGATCCATGATGTGGCATAACATGATGTCCTATGTGTAAATGTGGCTGTGTTGGTGTGACCTGGTGCAGTTAGAGACTGGCTAAATGCTGAAAACCATGAAATGCCAAAACCAGCCTTGATCATTATCCATCACATCATCATCATCATCATCATCATCACTCATCATTTCAATCACATTCATCACAAGAAGAGCATCTGAGAAGCACTGACCACATCAAGAAGTCAGGAAGAAGATTATGACATGCAACTCTGTTTAGCAATTAGCTTCACAGCTATATATCTACACCATACATGATTCACACTCTAGATCATATAAATTATATTTTTTTAGAATACATGGTTACTACAAAAGAGGTAGCAGCAAAGTTCAGTTTAGTGTTTTTTTTTTTTTATTAGCATTCATGTTATTTTTGATATTTGATTGTTGTTTATATAGAAAAAATTATTTAGTAAATTAATGAAGATATTACAGAATTGTTGTTGACACATTTATGCAGACATGCATTAGAGATGGCACCCAAATGAGAATATGGTCCAGATATGGAGAGAGGAATATTAGGAAAATAAATTGGATTAATAAGAAAAATGTACTGTATAATTGGAATTATTTTTTGCTTAAAAGGAAATTTGTAAGAATTAGAGGAAGAAAAAAGAGTTAGGATAAAAGATGTCAAGATTTCTGAGGTGTAAGAGGTTCATCCCATAGGTGTGTCTGAGCATAAATTTTAAGCTCATCCACCATCAAAAATTTTCTCAAATCAAAAAGAGCCCTTGAAATCTCTATAAAATTTGAGGAAAACGAGCCTAAAGATGAACCATTTAGATGCTGCACATTTACAGGCTGCATGTCCATCCATTTACAAGACTGCACACCATTAGCCACTGTGTTTTCCGTCCATACGTACAAGTTACACTAGGATTGATTAGGGTTAACCCCTACCCTGATTTACATAGATGGAGATCCTGTTCTGATAGAGATCTCAGATCTGAGATAGGGTCTCTCCTCTCAGGTCATACTTATATCACAGGCAAAGTTTAAATCATCATAACAGGTGCTTCTGGTGCTGTTTGTTTTGTGTAGATGCAGGAGGTCCATGGGGTCTGACGATGTCTTTGTATGCCAGGCTTAGATCTCCTCTCAACAGCCAGAGGCAGCAGAATGATACCTTATATATATATTAATTGTGCATTAATTCAAGAGAGTATAAAGTGCAGTACAGTACGGAGAACCTGCATATGAATGCATAAAATGACAATAATGTATGCATGTGATGACATGCATGTGAAACAGACTAAAAATATCATGATTCGGAGCAATTGAGCAATGTTTGCAGCTCACATGCATTTACATGAAAAACAATCTGAAAAAAAAAAAGCAAACCAGCTAACACACATTTCTTGCACATGTAGCAGCAGCTGTATAGAGCAATATAATATAGATATGTATCATGACTATTGACTTGATACTTGCAAAAACACAAAACTAGGGTTTATGGGTTTGCAGCTGGCACCAGCAGCACCTGCCCCCTCATGCCCTTTGAGAGGATGATAGATTTATACTGAATAAGGAACATATCACAGTAACATGATGATGCATGCAGTGCTCCCTTCTGGTTTGGATGGCGGTCAATGTATAGTAGTGGTTTAGTTTCAGTGAACTACAATAGCTAAACACAAACATGGGAGGTGGTATATGAGTACATTCATTCATCAGAGTTCACCATGGGATGCACCAGCAAATAAAAAAAAAAGTACCAACGCAAAAAAAAAAGCATGGCACACACAACAATTGTTTTTTTATCTCTTATGTATCCAGAGGTCACTGCACACATAATTTCTAGTAGCTATACAAGCATTATCTGGCACACTCCATTAGTCCTCAGTGGTGTGGCTTTTTCTTATCTCTGCATTTTCCACCAAGTGAGTTACAGTTACTTTTTAGACTAGAAGTCTGATTAAAAAAAACAGGCTGCTGCTCTATGCATTCTTAGGTTCATAGGTTCATAGGTGGGTACTAGGCTATCTGCCCGAAGGCATTTATAAGCCTAGCCAGAATGTGTTGGCTTTTGTCACCCCTTTAGATTAGTTCCCTGTGCCTCTGTCCAGCAGAGCCACTGAAGTGATCCCCGAGGTAAACTTTCTGTTTCCCATCCACTCATCAAGGTTTCTTTTGAAGAGTGTTAGCGAGGAGCTCTGCCTAATGTAGATTGGGATATTGTTCCAAAGCATGGGAGATTTCTGGGACAGGAATCTATCCCTCCAGCATATCCTGTTTATTGTTGTGGTGAGGTTTAGATCCCTAGAGCGTGTGGCTTGAGGGGATAAGGTTTTCTTTAAGTGGAGCATGTCCATCAATTCTGGGTTGGGCATGGCCTTGTATGTCAGGCAGAGATCACCTCTGAGTAGGTGGTATGCAACCGAGTACAGCTGGAGTTTCTTCAGTTGAGCTGCATAGGGCATCTGTTTGAGGCCAGTGATCCTCTTGGTGAGGTACTTCTGTGGTCTTTCCAGCTGCTGCAGGTGTCTTGTAAGGTACAACCCAAATGAGGAATTGTACTCTATGATGGGTCTGATGAGTGATGAGTAGAGGGACACAATGACCTCTTTTGATCTGGATGTGAACCCTTTTGTGATTAGATGGGCCATGTAGAAAGATTTTCTAACCAGTTTGGCAATGTGCTTATCAAAGGTGAGATTACTATCTACTTGGGTCCCCAGATCCCTTATTACATCTTCCATATTTAGGGGACCACCAGCTATGTGGTAGTTTGTGGGTACTTTGTTTTTTCCAAAGGGGATGACTATGCACTTTTTGGCATTTAGCTTGAGGCCATGATTTTGACACCAGGTATGCGTCTCAGTGAGACCCTTTTGGAGGATGTCTGTGTCAGCCGGAGAGACAATTATAGCCCATAGTTTGCAGTCATCTGCAAACTTGGTCAGCCATAGTCCTCCTGAGCTTGCCTGTACCTCTGAGAAGTATATGCCAAACAGGAGGGGTCCTAGGACTGAGCCCTGGTGAATGCCACTTGTAAGTGGTTTAGAGTCGGACCTAGCTCCTGCAACTCTCACCATGTGGGTTCTGTCCATGAGCTAATTTTCAACCCATCTTGTGACATAGTGGTTTATGTTCAGGATGGTCAGCTTGTCTATAATACCAGAATGGGGAATGGTGTCAAAGGCCTTAGCGAGGTATAGGTAGGCTGTGTGTACCACCTTTCCCTCGTCTATAGCCTTGGTAACTGTCTCAGAGAAGTCCACCAGGTTTAGGAGGCATGATCTGCCCTTAACAAAGCCAAACTGGGTAGGGACCAGTGTTTGGAGATTCCCAATGTCTCTGTTAATGAGTTCCATAATGATGCACTCCATAGCCTTGCAGAACAAGCTAGTTAGGCTTATAGGATGATAGTTCCTTTGGTCTGTTGTGGCTCCACCTTTGTGGAGTGGAATAACTGTTGCTGTGTGCCACTCTATGGGTATGTAGCCTGTGGAGAGGCTGAGTTTGAACAGTGTGTTTAGGTGAGGGGTTAGTTCGTCTTTGAGCTCATGTAGGACGCAGCTTGGGACACTGTCTGGACCCATTGATGCTGTGTTTTTGGCTTTGGAGAGGGCTACTTCAACCTAAGTGTCTGTGATTTCAGGGACTCTACATTCTTCTGGTATGGTTATGGGCCCTTTTGGGGGTGAGATGGGGGTGAAGTTTGCGCTGAACCTGTCTGCCAGGATGTTGTTGATATTGGTCGGTTCAGTGTATTTATTGCCATTCTGCACTAACTCCGAGCAGATCTGAGCATTGCCACTTAGATACTTGACATAGATAAAGAATGCCTTTTGGTTGTCTTTGGAGTCCTTGGCAATTTTTCTTTCAAAGCTCGCCTTGGATGATTTTATGAGGGATCATAGTTTCTTTCTGATACTGATGATTTTTCTTGATACCTTAATACTGATTTACTGTTGATTACATTTTTGGTCATGATTAATATTCCTAAATATCTGAATATTGCACTCTTGTGCAACTCTGTTCATTACTGCTTGTCTTCCACATTACTCTGGTTATTTTCATATATGACAACACCACCGTGTATGACTTGTGTATATATATTCACTGCTAGATGAGATCAAAAGTTTAATTTTAATCATAAACTTATTGATCTGTTGCTGTTTATTGCTGTTTAAAATTATAAGTTTAATTTTAGTAATAGCACAGGGGGGCTGCACTGCTTTTCAGTGCCAGTTATATCAGGACTCTAATTTAAATAATAACAAGCTGTTATACAGGCAGTTCCTGGGTTACAGACATCTGACATGCGGACAACCCATAGATACAAATGGGTTGCCGCAATGTTGGAAATAATGAGGAAAAAATTAAAATCCATAAAGTTGCCCAAATCTGTGTATCTGAGAGACTTGGAGAATGAGAGCAATGTTGAGTGAATGCATGTATGAATGAGGAAGTGACTGTGTGTGTGAGAGATCAGGAGAGTGAGATCAATGTGTGTGAGTGAATGCATGTATAAATGAGGAAGTGACTGTGTGTGAGAGATCAGGAGAGTGAGAGAGTTGTGTGCATGAGTGAATGCATGTATCAATGAGGAAGTGACTGCATGTGTGAGAGAGAGAGAGTGAAGAGTGAGAGTGATGTGTGAGTGAATGCATGCATGAATGAAGATGAGACTGTTTGTGAGAGAGAGAGAGAGAGAGAGAAAGAGTGAAGAGTTAGAGCACGCAAGAGATCCCCTGGCAGCAGTTGAGGTGGGTGGTTGCATAAGGAGAGGGGGTTAGTTATGGAATATATAAAGTAGGGTTAAGAGTGCGTGTGTGTGTGTGTGTGTGTGTGTGTGTGTGTGTGTGTGTGTGTGTGTGTGTGTGTGTGTGTGTGTGTGTGTGTGTGTGTGTGTGTGTGTCATACCTCTAAACCTCTTGGGGAAGAAATCTGAACAAAGGCCCAAAAGTCGGGACAATTGTAATAAATATTGCTCTTACAAACTTAGAAAGTTAATAGAATAGCAGGTTTTGCATTACCATGAAATTTCTGAAGGGTATGAATTCTGAAACTCAAATGTCATTATTTTCTAACTTCAGTCTTGAATGATTTGGCACTACTTTTGCTAGACAACCACAATTTTATGAAAAGTGGACCAAAAATATGAGGCAAAAATCTGGACATTCTGTAAAAATCTTTACATTTGAGAGGTATGGTTTGTATGTGTGAAAAGTCCTTATAAACACTGCATTAAATAACAAGATGCCGTAAACCAGCTATGTTGATAGGAAGTCAGAAGCATAGCTCATAGAAAGTACAAAAGCATAGCTATAGTATTATGTTTAAGATTTTTTTGGAAGTGTTTCTAAAGTATTTTATATGCAAAGAAAAGTAAAATAAACAATAGACTGAGGCAAACATTTGATTAAGTGACATTTAATAAGAATCATATGTACGTGTTTTGACTTACATACAAATTTGACTTAAGGACAGACTAAAAAATGGATCTCGTCCTTAACGCGGGGACTGCCTGTAGTGTACATTGTATCTTGATATCCGAATACAGCTGTACTGTTTATTACATTACAAATGATATTCCCAAATATTTTTTAAACAACTGTTTTTAGTACACTGTGTATGTGTAGCTCTTGCCTCCATATTGTCATGTGCCACCATCATCCTGATTTTGACAAAATCTACTGGGTCCCTGCCTTCCTCACCCCTGTCTATGTATCTTCTCCCTTTTGTGTCTTTAGTATTCCTTCTCTGCATTTGCACAATGTCTGATGTTGAGCAACAACTGAAACTGAGACTAAGTGGAAGTACACAGCTTATGGCAAAATCTTGTGAGTTTTTGGCTTCAGTCGCATTACTCTGGTGTCCTTCACACTACTGTGCTTACCATATATAGTCTGGCTAATCTACTGTTGAACAAGCTGAAGATCTGAATATACAGCTTGCATTTGTCATGAGGGTAATGAAGAATAGCACATACAATCTCCTTTTCTGCAATCTGTTGTCATATTTGAACTATGTGAAGTAGGACTCACTATGTGATGTGGTGAGATAATACTAAGGTCTGTACATTTTTCTTGGGAAAATTTAAAGGCTTGAATCCAGGTGTATTCCAAAGTGTTTTTGAATGTTTTGTATGAGTCCTGCAGTTGTAACTGTTGTCTACACATTTTCTAAATAAGACATATGATTCTGCTACTCTATTAATGTGCTTGATCTCCATTGTGAACACTATCTTGTACAGATCTTACCTGAATAATTCGGATGATAAAGTAAACAATAACAAAAACAAGTATGCATAGAAATGAACCCTAAATAATCCGTTATTATGTCTGTATGTATATTCAGTCACCAATGGTCCACCTGTTCCCACCCCTTCTGTGTCATCAGATACATCTCATACATTAGAAAATGTTTCCATAAGCCATGTTTTCACCAGCAATACCATGCCTGGTTCCTCATATGTATAATAATACACCTGTAGCATACATATAAGGATTGAAGAATTGCAACTATCACAACAGGTGTGCAAATCATGACACCTGAACATGACCATAGCACATATCTGTAATGTATTTCTTTAGATTCAGACATGGCTGTATGTCTATACTGCTTATTTGTGCAAAGGCCAGCATAGAGAACCACAGACTACTGCTAATTCCCATTACAAGTTCAGCACCTCAAGGTATGATTATGCATGTGCTAACACTTTGCCATCAGTAGCACAACAGACCTTGGCAGCACTGCGCAATAGGCAGAGAGTAAAAAAATTACAACATATAATTCTCTGTTTAGTTTGCACAAAGTCTACATATCTGTGTTAAATTTTCTGACAATATGTTATCTGGATTTCAGAGTGATGTCGACCCAAATAAGTCAGCTAATTTGTGTCTGCTTTCCACTGGTTACACTTACAACTGTGTTATAATGTTGGTTGACCTATTCATACATAATCCGTCACTGTTATTCTGCAAAGCACTGTCATATTTAGGAAGTGTCTGCTTTGTCAATCCACATTGTGCAAACACGAGACAAGTGACAGTGACACTATAAATATTTACAATTTACATGAAATCACCCCAGAATGAACTAGCAGGAATGCTTGATTGATAATCCGCTGGTTTGCAATTGTTATTGGCATCAGGGTCTCATACTGTGAAACAGGTACATGTCCCTCACAGTAACACAGTGTATATAAAGGACAATGTATAAATCTTAGCAAAGAAGAATTTCATTACATGGGACAAGCACAGTGCTGTGATGTTGGCTGTCCCCAGATATGCATTTTTCCCAAAACCTGTGATGCACAGCACCAGCTGTTTCAAACAATGAATTTTTACTAACTATTAATGTGCGGTGGTGCAGCGGTAGTGTTGTTGCCTCACAACAAGAGGTTCTCCTGTTTGAATCTTGGCTGGAGTGCGGGGAGTGCCTTCTGTGTGGAGTCTGCATTTCCTCCCCATGGTTGTGTGGGCATTCAAAAGACATGTGTAAATGGGCGTGCCTTCGTTGAAGGTTGACTGTTGAGCTGGCACCTCAGCGTTCATCAAAATCTACTGCCAATCATTAGCAGACTGGCATTCCGCTGTGGCGACCCCTAACCGGGAAAAGCCGAAAGACAACAATAACTAATGTGTTTTTTCACATCATTAAATTTAGACATCTCCTGTGGCATTTGTGAATAATACTGTGCTCTGTAGATTGTGCTAACTAGATAGGTAAGAGGTTTAATTCTCACCAAGAGGAACTTCTGTGTGTGTGTGTGGGGGGGGGGTCTAGCAACGGGTAAGCAACACCTCAATGTCAAATGTGATGTGCCCACTTCCACTGAGGTGAATACACTAATCCTTGGACACAGCCTTCTATACACTTTATCCCACTTTTAATAGAAACATGCTCTCTGCAACACATTGATGATGTCATCCTGTCAAAAGTGCACTCTGTCCCTTTATGAACCAGACTTATCCTGTGGTGCTCGTGGCATACTGTACCCTGTTGATTGTGTAACTAATTAATAGGTTGAATTATCACTATGGTGGACATGTGTGTGTGTGTGTGTGTGTGTGTGTGTGTGTGTGTGTGTGTGTGTGTGTGTGTGTGTGTGTGTGTGTGTGTCTCTGCAATATAACACACATATAGCATCCCAAACAGACATGCTATATCAGCTTCCAGTCAAGGGCAAAATTTAACCTAGGTGAGTATTCCACCATACCCTTTTCTTACTTTTACCACAAATCTCTTCTCTGCAACACAGTGATGAGGTAATCCTGTCAACTGTGCACTCTTTCCCCATAAGAGTCACATTTCCCCTTTGGCACTTGCAACTAATACTGTGTTTTATAGACTGTGTCACTGGTTAGGTAGGCAAATCAAATCTGACAGTGGTGAACTTGGGTGTCTGTGTGGCTCTGGTGTCATGGAAGTAAAGCTTTAACAAAAGATGCACTGTATGCACTAACACTCAAGAGAAAACTTTAACTTTAGACACAGTTCCCTCTACTGTTTATCCCACTTTTAACACAAATATCTTATATACAAAACAGTATTGAAATCATCCTGTTAAAAGCACACTCTCTCCCCTTAAAAGTCAGAGATGTCCTGTGGTCCTTGTGGCACATGCTGTTCTCAAGATTGCATAACAAATGGGTAAGAGGTTCTAATCTCTAGCTGGAAAATGTGTGTGCGGATTCACTATCATTTATATATAGCTTCCTGAACAGGCATGCTGTATAAACTTCTAGTCAGAGAAAGACTTTAACACTGGAGGAGATGCCCCTACCTCTTTTCAAACTTTTCTTGAGGTCAAGATGTCAAGCCCCTGTGGGAGTGGTTACTGACTTGAAACTGTAGTTTTATTGGCCATTTTGGGTCAATTCCTAACTACTTCATCTTCCTCTCTTAAAAGCTGGTTGCCTCGTGGTTTTGGCATCTTTTCAGGCTTGTTGGCTGTTGGTGAAGCACCCACCAAGAGGAGAAAACGCTGAGAGAAGAAAGGAGCCACTTTTGAGAATTTAAGTATTTTTCCTCTGTTTATTTGCTAAGTTTTTCTGCATAGCTGCCTATTTTGAGCATTTTCTGGTTTGTTAAACTTGATTTCTGCATTAGTAACTGTATTTAGAGCACAACCTAGAGCTGTTTACTGAATTTCCTGTTTGCACTTATTTTTAAAATCGCTTTTTTCTCAAAACTTGCATTTTATCTGTCTTTGGCCTAGCACTCTTGTGTGGGGTCATTTACTGCACTGTTATAACTTGTTGATACTTGTGAACCTCTGCTATCTCTGAAAAAAAAAACAAAAAAAATCTTGCTTTTCCCACTTTTCTGAGATTTCAAAAAGTTCAGTTACAGGCTTGCTGTTCTTGAACTGTTTGTAAGTTTCTTGGAGGCCATTTTTGCTTGGGCTAAAGGGAAGTCTCTCTGTTGATCAGTGGCAGTGAAAACATTGAGCAGCCTGCCTGCCCCTGTGGGAGTGGTTACTGACTTGAAACTGTAGTTTTATTGGCCATTTTGGGTCAATTCCTAACTCCTTCATCTTCCTCTCTTAAAACCCTCTTTTGCATGGTGTTGCGCGGTTTTGTAATTGGGTTTAAACTATTCCTGGCTCCACAAAGTCTGCTCTTCACTTTTTCCCTTAGAACTGCTCTATCTCTCAATTTAAACACCATATTCTCATTCTACGGCCCTTCACTGGTCCAATTAGGTAATCCTACAAGTTAGCACTATTAAATCATATTACCCTGTCCAATATTGGTCCATCTTAAATTCAGTTTTCCTATATTACTCTAGCATGTCCAAAGGTCAGTCAATGGTTTCCTCTCCAGTCCAGCTGGTGAATCTGGGAATTTTGAGGCAATGTTACAACTGTCTCATGTACACGGACAACCCTCTCCTCCTCCAAACAGGTTCAAATATATGTGAGAGATGCAACTATTTAGCCAAACTGGAGGCTGAGCTCTCTCATCTCAAAACTGGTGTAACCAGTCAGGAGGAGAAGGTAACCTCACACAACACAATTCCAGTATCACATAGTCCCACCACATCAGAACCAAGCACATAAATACACATACTGGAGGCTCTAAATAAAATCTACCTAAGAAACAGAGACCTCCAAAGCAGACATCCAAGCAAACGCTACCTCCAAACAAAACACGCACAACACATAGCCCACAAAGTCAGTGTTAAGGCTGAATAACACACCTGATACTCTTGTAATAGGTGACTCTATTGTCAGACACACTGACGCCCTGCTCACCAGGCTGAATAAAGAGAAGGTCATGGTGAGCTGCCTGCTAGGATCCACCACATAATGCAAGCACTCAGGTCACTCCAAAGCAAATACAAATATGACTCAGTCATTGTACATGCTGGTGTGAATGACCTGACCTCCCTGGACTACATGAAAAGAGACATAGAGTCTGATCATGTAGCCCAGGCTGGTATGACCCTGACCTTGAGCAGCATCTTACCCTCACCTAGAATGATGCCACAGTACAAAGACAAAATGATCGATTTCAACAATTGGCTAAAATTTTGGTGTCATTCAAAGGGGATCCAGTGTCTGTCAGCCTGGGATGACATGATCGACAAGCCACGTTGCTTCACTAGGGACGGCTTGCACCTGTCACCACTGGGCTTTTGGATATTGGCAAAGGCTCTTGCCACCCCCATAGTGCCTTTTTTAGGCAAGGCTCAAAAGTCAAACCCACCCCCATAGACAGCACAAGGTACAAGAAACTAAGGGTAATGCTGCTTAATGCCAGAAGTCTTAACCTCAAGAAGCACGCACTCAAAGCTCTCCTCAGTATGGAAAACATCGATATCTGTGCAGTAATAAAAACCTGGTTCAAGGCTCCAGAGAGCACCCCAGCACTACCAGGCTATACCTCATATCATGCTTTTCGGCCTCAAAACAAAAGGAGGGGGAGTTTCCATATTTATCAAGGATATCCACACCTCCAGGTTAGTGGTATTGCACAAAGTATTGGACTCCATCCATGTGCAACTAACAGTGGGCAAGACTGCTTTTCAGTTTATAGCATCCTTCAGACCACCCTCTCAAAGTCAGGAATCGCTTTCCTGAAAACATTGGAGAACATGAAGATCTCTCCGAACACCATTATATTGGGTGACTTCAACTACCCAAACATTGACTGGGAGCACTACTCAAGCCCCAGCACCTTAGCCCAAAGGTTCCTGGAAATTATAAACTCAAATGCTATGGAACAACTAGTCACCACTCCCACAAGAGGGGACAACATACTAGACCTGATCATTACCAACATGGGGACTCTATGTTCCACACCAGAAGTATATCCCTCATTGGTAAGTTCAGACCATAAATTCATTTCACTGGATGTCCACATCCCGACCCCACCCCCAGCCCATAAAACCACAGTGAAAAACTTCTCAAAAGTGAACTTCTCACTTCTCAAAACTGAAGTGGAATGCTTCAAGGCCCCAGGGCCAGTGGAAACTATGGCCCAAACTGCAGAATCCTGGACATCTCCAGGAATGCATGGATCATGCTATCCCAAACAAAACCAAGACCCAATCATCCAAAACTGTACAACAAAGCTACTACATGATTCCTAATAGGAAGGCATCTCTGATCAGTACTAGCAAAAATTACGATCCTCATAAAATCCTCCAAGGCCAGCAGAGAAAAATTGCACAGGACACCAAAGGCAATCATAAGGCTTTTTCAGTTATGTTAGGAACCTGGGATGCAACTCCCGGACTTGTTCTGAGTTGATTCTAAATGACAAAAATACACTGAACCCACAGACAATATCCTGGCAGACAAGTTCAGTGCAAACTTCTCCTCCCCAAAAGAGCAAGTATCTATCCCGGCAGAGGGCTGCCTCCCAAACATCTCTGATGCTCAGGTGAAGCTGCCCTCTCCAAAGCAAAAATACTGCTTCCATGGGACCAGATGGCATCCCAGGTTACATGAACTCCAAGAGGAACTAATCCCTCAAATAAAACAGCTATACAATCTCAGCCTCACTACAGGATATGTGCCCACAGAATGGCGTACAGCAACAGTGGTCCCACTCTACAAAGGTGGAGCCTCTACGGACCCTGGAAACTATCGCCCCATAAGCCTGACTAGCTTAGTCTGCAAGGCTATGGAGAGGATCATCATGGAGTTCATAAACAAAGACATTGGGGAACCTACAGACACTAGATCCTACCCAGTTCAGCTTTGTCAAGGGCAGATCCTGCCTTTTGAACCTGGTTGACTTCTTCAAAACAGTCACCAAGGCCATAGATAAAGGGAAGGTAGTCCACACAGCCTATCTGGACCTTGCAAAGGCATTTGACACAATACCCCACTTGGGCATCATAGATAAGCTATCCAGCTTAAATATAAACCCCTATGTCACAAGATGGATCGCTAACTGGCTCAAAGACAGAACCCACAGAGTCAGAGTTGCTGGAGCCATGTCAGACTTGAAACCGGTCACAAGTGGCATCCCACAGGGTTCTGTCCTGGGACCACTCTTGTTCGGTATATACTTTAGGACTATGGCTCACCAAGTTACTGCAAACTGGACACCATAATCGACTCTCCAGCTGACACAAACATCCTTCAAAAAGGTCTCACAGAGACAGATAACTGGTGCTAGCGCCATGGTTTAAAGCTAAATGCCAAAAAATGTATAGTCATGCCCTTTGGCAAAACAATGACAAATTACCACATAGGCGGAAACCCATTAAGTACAGAGAAAGTTATTAGGGACCTGGGGACCCAAGTTGATAGCAATCTCTCCTTTGAAAACCACATTGCCAAAGTGGTTAGAAAGACCTTCTACATAGCCCACCTCATCACAAAGGGTTTCACATCTAGATCAAGAGATTTATTCATCCCTCATCAGGCCCATCATAGAATACAATGCCCCTTTTGGGATGTACCTTCCCGACACTTGCAGCAATTAGAGAGACCCCAAAAGTATCTCACCAAGAGGATCAAGGGTCTCAATCAGATGCCATATGCTGCTTGGTTAAAATGACATACAAAGCTATGTCAAATCCAGAATTAATGGACATGCTCCACCTCAGTAAATCTAAACCCTTAGAGCCAGGACTTGAACCTCAGCACAGAAATAAATAGAACTTGCTGGAGGGACAGGTTCATAACCCAGAGGCTCCCTTCACTCTGGAATAGAATTCCAGTTCATGTGAGGCAGAGCACCTCACTGAATCTCTTCAAGAAAAATCTGGATAGGTGGATGGGGGATCGTAGGTTTGTCCCAGGGATTACTCCTGTGTCACTATTAGACAGAGGCACAGTAAACTAAACCTTAAAAAGGGCACAGTATACTCAAATCAAGGGGTGGTGTCAGCCATACAGAATCGGGCTAGGCTTATAATTGCCCCAGGGCAGATAGCCTAGTATGAACCTATGAACCTATGAACCTATGCTCTTTGTAGCTCAGACTTTGCTTGTGGCACTTGTGATAATTTTAATTGTATAGATTGTGTAAACAGACAGGGAGGGTGTTTAAAATCCAGTACTGGGTAACTAATGTAATTGTGTTTATTGTCATGAACAAAACTTCCAAAACCCAAAACAGGACAAATGGCAAATGCCAAAAACCACAAACAAACCAGGAACAAACACAAATCAACACCACCACCAAAAGAAAAAGAGATGGAATGAGCACAGCAGTATAATATAGATAACTTTTAATGAGTTCTTTTATTCTTTCAGCTGTTCCTGTTAGGTGTCACTACAGTGGATCATCTGTTTCCATTTCTTCCTGTCCTCTGCATCTTGCTCTATCACTCCTGTCTTTTCGTCAATGCCACTGTCTCCAACCCATATAACATATTTGGGCCCACTACCCTCTTGTAGACCTTCCCGTTCACTCTTACTGGTACCTGTCTATCACAAATCACTCCTGACACTTTTCTCTACCCTCTCCACCCTGCCTGTACTCACTTCTTCACCTTTCTTCCACACTCACCATTACTCCAAACTGTTGATCCCAAGTATATAAACTCATCCACCTTTGCCAACTCTGTTCCCTACATCTTCACCACTCCTCTGTTCTCTATGTCATTCACAAACATATATTATTAGTCCTGCTGACTTTCATTCATCTCCTCTCTAGAGCATGTCTCCACCTCTCCAGAGTCTTTTCTACCTGTTCCCTACTCTCACTACAGATGACAATGTCATCAGCAAACATCATAGTCCACAGGGACTCCTTTCTGATCTCGTCTGTCAACCTATGCATCACCACTGCAAATAAGAAAGGGCTCAGAGGTAATCCTTAATGTAATCCCACCTCCACCCTAAATGCATCCATCACTCCTACTGCAGACCTCACCACTGTCACTCTACCCTCGTACATATCCTGTACCATTCTTACATACTTCTCTGCCACTCCCGACTTCCTCATACAGTACCACAACTCCTCTCTAGGCACCCTGTCATATGCTTTTTCTAAGTCCACAATGACACAATGCAACTCCTTCTGACCCTCTCTATACTTCTCCAGCAACACCTTCAGAACAAACATCGCATCTGTAGTGCTCTTTCCCAGCATAAAACCATACCGCTGCTCACCGATCATCACCTCCCTTCTTAACCTAGCTTCCACTACTCTTTCCCATAACTTCAATCTGTGACTAATCAGTTTTATCCCTCTGCAGTTACAACAGCTCTGCACATCACCCTTATTCTTAAAAACAGCCCATATCATATGAGCAAATTGCACAAATTGTGAACGCTCATAATATCGAATGTACCGGACCTCAAAGTGCTTTTTCTGAGATCATGGTACAGTGAAGAATGGGATATTTGCCATTTCCTCACTGTAGTGCGATCTAGGAGTTGGAATATATATTTAGCAGGGGGGGTGCAGCCCCCCACAATAGGAAGTTTGAGGTCTGGTACGTTCAATATTATGAGCGTTCACAATTTGTGCGATTCGCTCATATGATACAGACCCCTTAAAATTGGTATCAAAACATTTCTTGTCCACTCCTCAGGCATCCTCTCACTTTCCAAGATTTCATTAAACAATCTGATTAAAAACTCCACTGCCATCTCCCCTAAACACCTTCATGTTTCCACAGGTATGTCATCTGGACCAACTGACTTTCCATTCTTCATCCACTTCATAGCTGTCCTTACTTCCTCCTTGCTAATCCGTTGCACTTCCTGATTCACTATCCTCACATCATCCAATGTTCTCTTTCTCTCATTCTCTTTATTTGCCAACCCATCAAAATACTTTTTCAATCTGCTCAACACACTCTCCTCGCTTGTGAGTATGTTTCCCTTGTTATCCTTTATCACTCTTACCTGCTGCAAATCTTTCCCAGCTCGGTCCCTCTGTCAAACCAATCAGCACAGGTCCTTTTTTCCCTCCTTAACGTCCATCCTTAGGTACAGCTGTCCATATGCCTTATCCTTATCCTTTGTCACATCTCACTTCACCATACACCTCTTCTCCGTATACACCTGTCTACTTTCTTCATCTCTCTGACAATCCCACTTCCTCCTCAACAACCTCTTTCTCTATATAACTCTCCTGTACTTCCTCATTCCACCACCAGATTTCCTTGTCCTTCTTCCTCTGTTCAGATGTCAGACCAAGCACCTTTCTAGCTGTCTCCCTTACCAGCTCTGCTGCAGTTACCCAGTTATTCAGTAACTCTTCATTGCCATCCAGTGTCTGTCTTAACTCTTCCCTGAACTCCACCTTACAGTCATCCTTTGTCAATTTCCACCATTTGATCATTGGCACTGCACTCACTCTCCTCATCCTCTTTTTGATCACTGATGTCATCCTAGAGACCAACATCCTATGCTGCCTAGCTATGCTTTCCCCTGTCACCACTTTACAGTCTCCAATCTCCTTCAGACTGGCTCTCCTATATAGGATATAATCCACCTGTGGTCATCTTCCACTTGTATGTCACCCTATGCTCCTCCCTCTTCTTAAAATATGTATTCACCACAAACAAGTCCCTCCTGTTCACAAAATTGTAACTGTAATAGAATATGTGGATGACTCAACCATCATCTGCACTGTTACATCCACATCAGAACTACAGCAACTTACCCAAAGTGCCCTCACTTCTACGGAAACATGGATGACCAATAATCATCTTGCCCTAAACCCCCCAAAAGCTAAACTCATGCTATTTACCCCTAAAAACACATCCCTAAACAAGGAGGAATGCACTATTCATTCTCTAAATAACACCATCATTGAAGTTGTCCCAAATACAAAACTACTAGGTGTCATCATAGATGAAAACCTAATATTTGACCTACATATTCACAGCAAATCAAAAGAAAAACACACCAAAACTGGGCATGCTCTATAGACACAAATATTTCCTCACCCACTCTGCAAAACTATTTCTTGCTTCTTCTTTTCTGCTACCATCTCTTCTATATGGTGCCGCTCTTCTTACCAATATCCAATCTTACCTGAAATCCAAACTTGACTTGTGCTATAATAAAATTGCAAAATTTATGACCAATGCAACATATTCATCTCATCATTGGGCCTCATTACGTCTACTAGACTGGCTAGAACTCCCACATTATCTTACATATCTACAATTAACCACTGCACACAAACTTTTATTCAAACCATCAACCTGCCCTGTCCTTCCCTTTCTTCTCTTCTTACTCAGTACCATCCAAATAGACCACTCTGATGCAAAATTCAGCTGGACTTGAACATAGAAAAAACAGATGCTCTACTCCTCTACTATTGCCAAGCAATGGAACACCCTCCCACTATCACTCAGGACTACCAGCAATGCAGCTATCTTTAATAAAAATCCCTGAAACAATACCTTTCTTTTTTTTAATTTCTCCAAATCTTTTGGGTTTCTAATACCATGATGGGAATGTCCCCCATCCCTAAGTTAAAGTACAATTAAAGTTCATGAAATTAGTATTGTTTCAGTCTTTGATGTCAGCCAGAAGTGCTCTTCACAGCACCCACAATGTACCCAGTAATGACTCTTTCTGGAATTCATACAGAGTTACATGTATTGGTAACATATCTAAATACGATTGTAGAGTCTGTTTTATAAGACCCATTGGTCCTACTACTATTGGAACTGACTGGGTATCTTTCTTCCACATTGCTCTCATTTCTGCCTGCAGATCCTGATGCTTTATGACTTTGTGTCTCTCTGTACGCAAGACACTGTAGTCACTGGGAGTGGCAATTTCAATGATCAATGTTACTTTTGTCTTCTTTTCATGGACCACTATATTCGGTTTCTAGCATTTCTTTTGAACTGCTGGTAATGGGTGATCCCATGTAATGTAGAATTCATCATTTTCTATGATGCTTTGTGGCTCATATTTCCAGTGTTTTTCAGCCACTTCAGTACCATAATGATTGCGCAATCTCCAGTGCAACAGTCTTGCCACATTATTAGGCCTTTCAGTATACAGTCCTTCTGCCATTAGTATGTCACAACCAGCAACGAGGTGTACAATGGTTTCCAATTCTGCTTTACAAAACCTACATTTGTCTGTTTCTCCCACATGTTCAATGGACCTTGCAAGCCAACATGTACATGGCCCACTATCTTGTGCCAGCAATATTAACCTTTCATCTCATGGTTTGAATTTGCCTCTCCTTAACCATTCCTGTGTTTGTTCCTGATCAGCATGAGGTTCTTGCAAAGGTTTTCTATACTTGCAGCTATATTTAGGCATGCTCCACATTTCTTACTTTCTCATCTGGTCCTTCACCTTATATTCTTTCGTTTGTTTTTTTTGGTGCATTCAGTTGCTGCCTGATTTTTATCTACTTTTGGTTTGATTTCCATTCCTGCTTGACGCCGATATGCTTCTGCTAGACTAAGCAGGGAAGTCATCTTAGATTTATTCTCCTCATGTTTCAAAACTTTCACTACATTTGGGTCTTGTGAGGTCAGCAGATATGTGTGGAGTCCCACGATTGTAGAGCTATACATGTAATCAAATTCAAGGAGGCCCATCCCTCCTTCGGAACAGGGAATATATAATCTTGGTATACACTGTTTTTTATAAATCATATGGCAAGCATGAAGCATCCTTCTTGTTTTCTTTTCTAATATATCCAACGCATTTTGGGACCTCTCATCTCTATGACAATGCACGTGCTAAAACTACACTGCCCAAACCAGATACTACCTTGCATCTTCATTAACTACTACTCTGTTACAACTCCTTCTGTCTCCATTTACTTAACTGCAGTACTGGTACTATTCTGTCATATATTTGCCTACCGATATTTAAGCATATGACTTTACTAGGGTCAATCATTCAGAATATGTTGCAAGAATCTAAGCAATCAACAGATGTAACTTAATTGTACAAAGTATTTATCCTAACTTGTTATAGTCTAATTACACAAACATTTTATCCTTGATATAGTAAACTAATAATGTATTCACTTTTTTACCTTGCTCATTCAATTGTCTTTTGCAACTATTGCATTGTTTACACTCATTATATTAATCTATTTTTGTTGTATGTATTCTGTATTGATGTATTGTATTGTATAATTCACTGTGGAGCTTTTCTCCCCGGGTCTCCACTGAAAATGAGCTCACTATGGCCCAGTGGATTATCCTGGCAAACAAATGTAAATAAATAAATAGTTAAAACAATAAGTATACCAGCAAGTAAGATAAACAGACTGTACGTTACTACAAAAACTATAAAAAATCCAAGAAAGTTTGCAGCCCGAAACATGGCCAGGATATAAAATCAGGTTTTATTAAATATCTGTAAGTGCTTACACAAGTACCAAGCTCACTTCTTCAGACCATTAAAATCAGCAAGTACCTGTATTAACTTAATACCTTTCCTAAACCCTTTATCCAATCCATTTAAAAATTTCAGACACATGATCTTAAGTACAAAGTATCTAATGCAACGAAAACCTCCTTAAAGCAATATCACTCTTTTTTATAAAACACATATCTAATATGCAAAAAATATAAGCTTAAAATACCATTTTAAAAGATCAGATCATGTTTTATAAGTGAGCGACTAAATGTATACTATTAAACAAATAAAAAATAAACTTGTGTAACATAAATAAACCATAGATGCTCCATGTAAACGTGTGTTATACATATTCAGAAGGCAACCTAATATTATTTAACAAAACCTCAATTATCCTCAATTATTATTTAAATAATTATTTGAATATTGAATATTTGATCATGTATTACAGAGTCAATGTATGGGGGATTTACGGAATCAGACTGAGGTTATTGAGACCAAGTGGATATTTAGACTATGTGCTGACAGTGCATTGGGTCTTAATGGATATGTACTTCTGAAACCGATGTTGAAATCCTTATTCAAATAATTATTTAAACACTAATTGCAGTTTTGTTAAATAATATTAGGTTGCCTTGTGGATATGTATAACACATTTTTACATGGAGCAACCATGATGCAGCTACCAACTCTATTAAAGACAGTGTGACAGCAGACTGTCCTTATATCACGTTATAGCATATCTTCTGGTTACTGTTCAGTGTTGGTCGAAGACCTCTCAACTGTCTCTATTTTGGAGGAACATCCCTGTTTTCAGGTGTGATTTACCCCCTGCACAAGATGTACCAATTTTTGAATGTATGTTACTATTTTCAGGGATGATTTACTCTTTATCACAGTTTTCTGAATCCCCCTCATCACACACGATTTTTGAAACTGCATAGTACACAGAAATATTCATTACAAGACCAACATACTAATGGCACCAATAATTTAAAGAAACAGGACACACATCTTACATCTCCCATTTTTGAAGCGAAAAGTAAATGACCTAGTGAGGTAAATTTTTGCTGTACAGCTCATTAAAGTCTATATATTTTACACTTCTCTTTGATAATGTGCTTATATATGTCTAGCATTTATTTTTGTCACTCTTTGTTTTTACACGTTTCTGAGTAGTATTCAACATTCCTACTGGAAGCAGAAAACATTATGTGTTATTTGGTATTCAATTAATATGATTATTAAACGTCCAGATTTTTGGCTGCACATACCTAGTTTCAAGGGCCTTTGTACATGTTTTTAATGGCTATAGGTTAAGAGGTATGGCTGCCTGTACCTCAGACGCAGCCTTGATGTTTGTCAGCATTAGGTGCCCCTCGGCCTGTGGTGAGTGTGCTCAGTAAGGAAGCAGTGTATACAGTTGAAGCTGAAGTTTCAACCAAATTGGAGCACCACTGAATCTCTCAACGTCAGGACAGCCAGGAATAGGACAGGCTGTAGCATAACCATGCCGTCTGAATATGACACATATCCAGTTATCTGAATATCATCACCAGGCTATAGTGGACTGTGCACATTAAGCACCTTGTCCAACCTCAGACATTTCTACATACAGCCCATAACTGCTTTTACTTGTGAGTATACAGCATAGAAACTACATAGTGATCACATTATGATATGTTATAATGGTGCCTCTATGACATGTAGCACAAGGTTCTATATACAGACGATTCCCTCTTATTCTACATTATCTTCGCTGGTGGTGGTGGTAATCTGATGCACTCCTGATGTGCCTATGAAAAGAAATGTCAATCATGCCTGCAGGTTGTACCCTCCAGGGAAGCAACTGTGCATGGAAAACTGTTGTATACCTACTAGCCTGCCTTATCACCCACTGCTAGGGATAAGTCCTAAGTCAACATGTCCACCTAGTGATACAAAGAATTCTTTCATTTCGTTCACTCTTGCTGACCAGGGTAGCCACCATCTTGCAATCTTGTGCACCTTCTGCTTGACATACTGGGATGCATCAGTGAAGTCATAGCATACCTGGCTCCTTGTGTGATCTTCTACTGCATTTATGTACCACAAAAAGAAACTGTCAAACTGGGTCCTGCAATAACTAATCTTCATCTTCACTGCCAATCATCTAAAGGCCATGTACCAGAATATTGTTTTCAGCACAGAGGAAATTCTACAGCCTGTGGCGGCATTGTCCTGTGGACATAATGACACCTATCGGTACATGTTGAAAACAAGACTTTTGCATTGCTAAGAATTTATATACAGGTATGAAGAATGTATTTTTTCTATATGCAAACCCCTCAAGAGCATATTCACAATATCCACACCTTATATATTATGCTTTATACGTTATGCTTCTGTACCACCTAATAATTCTTCCATATTGGCTAGCCCATAAATACATTTGCTGATAAGGCATGTGTAACACCCCCCCCCCCAATAACATATGTATTGTTATGCTACAATAATATGTCACACTTCCTCATAATGAATAGACTGTGAGATCACCTGTTGATATGGCATGCGTAAACTATCCCTCAAATAGCATTTTTTTCAGTATGCAAGAGCTATACATTGTGCTATTTGTCCATGTAATACTTTTCCACAGTGGACAGCATATAAATATGCCTGCTAATAAAGCATATACAACCCCCAAATAGCATGGTGACAACATGCAGTAATCATACATTGTACTTTGTTGCCAGATAAGACTCCTTGGCAGAGGATAGTCTACTGATATTCTATGGTACAGCCCTTTTCTCAGTCCAAATATCCTTTATTTATTGTAGTTGTTGAATCTGCATTTGTTAATGATGGTATAACTCTGAGATCCATGGATCTTTTTTAGGATTTAGCCTGGAAGTGCTGTCTGGTTAATTGCTACAGTCAAAATGTAAAGTTAAAAAAGTAAAGTCCTGTAAACCATTATGTTTCACATACACATAGCACTAGGAAAAATGCTTACTAGTCTATCATGGCTCTCATCTTTGAACAAATGTTTGGAAGGAAAATATACATCACATCAGCAAAACACATATTTACAATTCTTACAAGTCTCCCACAGTATGGCATGACAAGCAATGTCAATGACCAAAATGGCAACAGCAATCTAAGCACTACAAATTTAAACCCATTTTACAGGCTACACTTAAGTTCACATTCAGTCAGTGGTGTCATAACGAGCAGCATATCCAGGACAGTGTTATAAGTAGACTCGTAGTTAACTGGAACTCAAGCAACCGGCACTCTCAAGCAATTCGCAAAAAAAAAAAAAAAATTGAAGAAATACAGTACAATTTTCATGCGTTGTGCTTTTTGTTTTTCCTTTGCAGAAACATACCTTATGTTTTTAAAGTTTCTGAGTTTTAAAAAGGAAGGTAGGAATAAATTCCCTCTCTCCCCAATGTGAGAACAAGTCAAACCAAACTAATAGTATAGAGTACAATATTAGTCAGGCCTATTTTTAATAGTAACTCTCAAGCAACCAGAGACTACAGTTATCCGGCATCTACCAATCCCCATGGGTGCCAGTTAACTGTGACTTTAATGTACGATTGTCAATTTCCCAAGGTAGAAGCAAGAAGCAGATGTGTGTGCACATGTGCTGTGCAAATGAATAGTGAATACTTTCACAGAATGAGAGTCACAGGTGTGTATTTACATGAGTTGCTGCCATTTTGGTATATCATTTGGCATTTAGCATCCTGCAAGATTTTGATGACAAGTAACACTTACAGAGAGGGCTCCGATGTGTGGTGTAAAGATAACACAAATATTTCTTTATTTCCTTCAGATACACTTGTTTGTAGCTTCTGGGTCCACATGATGGACCCTTAGAAAAAGTGGATAACCAACGTGGCATGGACTTGAAGCTTGCAAAGGCAACAGGTAACTAGCAGTCTAGAGCCAAGATAAACTACACCCCTAAATGTGAACAAGTCCCCTTTCATTCCTTATACATCATTACTCTCCATTCTTCACTTACTTCCTTACTTTTATCAAATTGTCTTCCCTGATTTTCTCTCTAAATATATAATAAGCCTGCTTTTCCCTCACTTTGTATTGTAATTCCTGTTTGTATTAGACTAACTCACCTTTAATTTCTCTACAAACTGTCTAAAATTTCTATAAATATTAAATTATTGTCCTATAACTTGCATTGATTCTTAACCAAAGTTTTTGAATTATCACTAATTTGTTATAATTATGTAAACTGCAGATGTTTTTGTTTTAGTTTTGAAGATTGAAAACATTTTCTTAAAATGTTTTGTAATAATTTGGAGCTTTTCTCCCCAGGCCTTCAATGAAAATGGGCTTTTAAACAAACAGACTTTCCTGGTAATCAAATGGCAATAAATATATAAATAAAAATAAATGACAGTGCCATTATAAGGAGGTAAAGTAACATTGTCATGGATGCTTGCAGAAGTGGGAATCTTAATAGTGAACACAACACCTTGTGATAAGCTCTGTATTTCTTAGCTTCAAAATAAATGGATATCCCACTAGGTGGTCATTAGAATGTATACACATGCATCTTTCAGTTCATTATGGGATACATCTTAATGGGATGGAGTGTCACATGACATGAGAAAGGACAGCTGTAAGATGGGCTATATACCATTGCTATTTGTCATAGAGTTCAGTGTGTTCAATGACATCTTACGCTTATGAGATTTTTTTCTGCTGTGTCTCTAGTCTGCAGGCAGGTCCAACTGGTGTGGAAATGTAAGACTGGCAGGACCGGACACTTCCACTACTATCTCTCTCTTTCTCTTTTTTTTTTTTTTTTGCCTTAAGGGAGATCTGATTACAGGTGTATGGATGGTTCACTGCAGAGGGCTGAAGACCTGTTTGTGGTGGACAGCTATGTGCCAACACTTACTGAGTAACCATAGCTACAGCTGATTGTTGAGACTGCAATTAGGTGTCAGGATAACCAATGTCTTGCCTAGACAAATGATATGCAGCAGTGAATTGCAGATTTGTTGGACTGTCAGGCCCTAAATACCGGGTCAATGGAGAGCCAGGCACCAAACGGCAGTACCTATATTTGATCTTCAGCTGGCAATGGTTTTGTATAAGTAGCCCTACAAGTTTCTTTAACAGCCATCTCTGGTCAGCACCCCACCCTATCCCATTTATACTGTTACCTCTTCCTAATGTATCCTGTTCAAATTCCTGTGTGTAGCCTAACCTTCCCAATCACCATTTTTTACCACTTGTGTTTCTGACCATCATCACTGCATCCTTGTATGTGTAAAAGACTACTGCATATCTGTACTGTTCTGTGCAAGCTTGCTTGATTGTTTGTTACCAAATGCTATCCTACACCCTATTTCCACACCCAGGCTTTTCTTTCATACTGTATCCATCATCACTTTTCTTCATATAAGTAAAAGGGGAACTATGCCCAAAAAGTATATGACCTTCCTGCTGCCCACTTACCCCTCTCCTATTTCTGCTTTGTATGTTTTCTTATGCTTACTTTCCCCTTTTCATATTGTCCTATATTCCCCATTTCTATCAACAAGGATAACAATGATTGCATGATTTCAGTCACCACTTGGGTAATACTAATATACTACACTTTATAAGAATACTGTTCTTTGTAGTATTTGCTGATGGAAAGCACAACATACTGGAACAAGTAGTCACTTCAGTTATACATGACTTATCACTGCTTATTTGTGGCTCCTTAATTATGAATGTTAGTACTCATCATGGGTACACACTGCATGCTCTTCTTGGTCTGCCCTGAAATGTACCATGAGACCCATGCAATTAGATACATTTGCTCTATTCTATCACTCTTGAATGTCATATCAGAGCTGAGTAGGCTGACATCTCTGTAGCACTAGGGTTAAGGTATTCATATGTAATGTGTGTTTTGCATGTCATACAGTGTAATCTTTATCCACAGGCCTTGCACAGATATGTGTGCATTTCCATGAATCCCAACCTATATGTTTATGGAAGCCAAGCAAAATGAACATGGTGGCAATTGGGAAATTCAGATTTATGTTATGAAAGCAGATAGCAGTGTTTATTCAGGGCATATGAAAGCCCAGGGCTGAATGATAGATTTGCATCTAATTTAATTTAAAGACAAGGGTTGCATCTAATTTAATTTCAAGGCAAGGGCTATTCAGTTGTTTAACTGGTCTCAGTTGTGCAACTGGGCAGCTCTGACTGGTGAATTTTTTGAGGCATGTGATGTAACCCAATTAAACAGCATTTGTATCAAGTCATACTTCTCATGAAAAGCAAGTGTGAAATGTTGCATGAAGCATACATTGAGATCTTCAATTAAATTGTGTTTCTTACTTATTTTGGCTTGTTAGTTGGTTTTATTACTCATGTATTAGCATGCATTAGTGCTAAAGCATGAAACTATTTATGCAGGACAGTACCTATCTGGGCAGTTATGTCTTGTGAAAAGCATATGAAAAATTACAAATATCCTGATATTTTAGGGAAATGCATATTTATATGTACAATTTTTGCATGTCTATATTTTGTGTATGTTGTTGTTGTCTTTTGGCTTTTCCCAGTTAGGGGTAGCCACAGTGGAACTCCAGTCCGCTAATGACTGGCAGTAGATTTTCATGAACGCCATGGTGCCAGCTCGATGTTCAACCTTCAACGAAGGCACGCCCATTTATGCATGTCTTTCGAAGGTCCACACAGCCGCGGGGAGGACATGCAGAAGGCACTCCCAGCACTCCAGCCGAGAATCGAATGGGAGAACCTCTTGCTGTGAGGCAACAACGCTACCATTGATTGTTATATTGTTTATATTATTTTATATTTAATTTAATACATATGTTTATTTTATATTACATCCTTTGAGATTTAAATATAGTTTGATATAAAGTGGTAGAATTTTTGATGTAATACATGTTGAATGGTGGACTTAATATTGTCCAATTATGTTTGGACTGCACACATATAGAAGATTTTTATTGGGTCATGCAAGGTGTGTGGGAGGTGTAAGTTGTTTTAAAAGGAAAGGTATGATCTCTACAGAATTTTCTGATGATGTTCCAATTTACAAGGATGAAAACACTCAAATTCTCTATTAGTTATATAATAAAAAGGTTCTGTTGAGTTCCCAGTTGTCAATTACTTTTTAATCAGTATTCAGATAGAAAATATTTCCCAAGATTCCCCTAATAGTTCCATAAAACAATTATTTTGTATCAGAAACACTGTACTGTTGTATAAATTAAGAAAAACAACTACAATTAAATAAAAGTAATTTTTTTCCATCCAACTGAGTCATCGCCAACTCAAACAGATGGGACAGTGTTTCAAGTTTCCATAAAGAAAGTCCCACTTTGGTTACCTATAAAGATGTCAACTCTGGTTTTACTGTTGTAGCTATCAGTCATTTTGCAGTCATTCTGCAGAATGCATCATAGTAAGAAGGGAGTAAAAACAGTTTCAGCATGTCTTCAACTACAGATGGCAGTTCACAGAGATCCTTGTTTTCTTAGGTCTTTATTTCACTTACAGATTTATGCATTCATATACTGGCTAATACCACATTGTTTCACAACAGAGTCAACCTTGCACTACTTGCATCACCTTTCTTCATCTGCACTGCTTTTTTAAGTGGAATGTTGGAATCTATTAGCTTTATCAACAGTATGGTACTTGAGTGCAACTGCTAAAACAAACATCAGAAGAAAAGTGCTGCTAAATGGCTATCTTGTAAGCATCAACTTTGAAGTAATCTTGCCTGTTAATTAATTACTTTGGTTGAATGCAGTAACAAGCTGTTATAGTTGTCTGCCTTGTCTTGCCTTGGAAATGTAGTTTTAAACCAAGACTTTCATTTTGTTCTGTTACATGTTGTCAGTGTACAACATGAGTCTAGTGTCTGCGCAGTCCTGCAAGTCAGACTTCTACGTGATGGTACCCAGTGAAATACTTGAGTCCAAGTTGTTGCACTTATTTCTTCTAAAAGGTTCACAATTTTGGCACTGATTTTCACTGTAAAATAATAATAAGTTTCTCTTACATTTATAGCAATAGTCATTTTGAGTGGTGTCAAATCATTCCAGCCAGTTTATCATTGTGGAATAATTGCTCAGAAGAGACTTAAAAGAAAGGTCCACCTTCTCTTACAGTTTAACTCAACCCTTAGGTTGCACTTCTTCCTACAGTATAGTTTCAATATTGTGTAGGTAACATAAACCTGCTTGTACTTATAAAGCATTCATTTCTTCTTGCCTTGGAATCAAAGGAAGGGAAAGCCCACCCACTTTTTTTAAAAGCTTAGCTTCTCACATACTTTGCAGAGGAATTTGTTTCTGCTTGCATGAGATGCCACAGACACAGAGAACTCTGTAGTTTATCCTGTCAGGTACTGCAGACAGTCTTAGATGGGTAATTAGTCCTGCTGATATCAGGAGCAAAGCAGCTGCTAAAACAAAATACAGAGCAGTGAAATTATTTTCCAGGTGTTTTATTACAGAGTGGAGGAAAACATTTACTCACAACTGCTTCCAATGGAGCCGTGCCTTTCATAGCAAAACAAAACAATTTGATTAGTTGGGTTAAAAGGCAGTTTTGATCACTTCTGACAAATTTCCTTAAGCAGCATCACAGTATTGAAATGCTGAGCTTTAACTGTTGACCGTTTATAATACTTTATACATTAAGGTGATTTAAATGTAGTATCAAAGCTGTCTGTGATACTTAGAGAAGTCAAAAATATTTTTTCTTGTAAAGTATCAATATATTTGCAATTTACATGTGCACCTCCCCACCACCACACACTCACAGGACAAGAATGTTCTGCAGGAAGAGAGACAGGTGGCAACCCTATCAACCAGGTGCACTGTCACCATTTATAATGAAGGTCTTTTATGCTTTTTTGTGACATATTTGCAGAGGGGACGTATAACTCGTGCAGAGATCGATGGAAACAGACATCTCTCACTTTCTTTTAGCCAGTCCTTACACAGGTGGAGTGCATGAGCATTTTCTAGTCTTTAAAGGAAATGTAACCAATTGACAACAGTCGTGATATACAGCAGAATTTATTTTAGCATACATTTGATATATGCCCTTTCGTTAAAAACATTAGGAAAAGGAAATCAGAAGTACTTTAAACTATGTATATACATCTGTGCATGTCTGTATGTGTATGAGATACCTTTCAAATGTCCAGATTTTTACAGAATGCCCATACTTTTGCCTCATGTTTTTGGTCTGTTCGTCATAAAATGTCTGGATTTCTGGCAAATTCCTGAGGATTGAAATCACTAAGTAATGATAGACATTTGAGTTTCAGACGTTATATCTTTCAGAAAATGCATGCTAATGAAAAACTTGTTATTCTAGCAACTTTTCAAGTTTACAAGAGAAATATTTAAAGTCTGTCTCTATTTTTGGGCCTTTGTCCATCCATTATTTTTCATAACAGGTTTTAAAACTGAGCAGAGCACTTTTTGTAACTCAGTGATGCAGTTGGCATACAACTTTTCAATCCATGACGTGGAGCTTCTTTTCAGGTCTCATTAAAGTGCCTGAAGGCATCTGTAAGGTTTGCATTTCTGGAATGCAGATTCATCCAGGGAAGTTTAAGGCAACTACAGCATGATTTGATCTGCATAGTTAGAAGTAGACAAATCCACACAGTGCTATTCAGTAGCAAAGACAGAATCAGAGGTATTTGGAGGCTTTCTGTAAATGTAGACATACATGAATACATTGTTCTGTAAATGGAATGATATCCTTCCTTTTCATTTTTTTTCACTAGCTTGCAAATACATAAGTATTAACACTTATGCATTTGCAAGCTAGCCAATTTTAAAGGAACTGTATGAGTAGCTGTAACAATGAAAGGTTTAAAACGTGATAAAGTATGAAAACATTTACTATAACTTATCACGCAGAATACAATTATACTAAGATACTGCACAAGTAGTTTCACTTTTCAAAAAGGTACAGCAGAGGAATTATCTGACTTGTAAGGCCTCCATTGTATTCAAACTATTTACAGTCTTCTTCTTTTCCTGGTTAGGGTTCACCACAGCAGATCATCTGTCCACTCATGATTGGCAGTGGAGTTTTACGGTGTCGAGTTGCCAGCCCGGCGCCCAATCTCCCACAGAAGGCACACACACACTCTCACACCTAGGGCCAATTTAGAGTGCCCAGTTCACCTACTGCATGTCTTTGGGATGTGGGAGGAAACGGAGCACCCAGAGGAACCCACTTGACCATAGGGAGGACATGAAGACTCCACACAGAAGGCACTCCAGTTGAGAATTGAACCTGAGAACCTCTTGCTGTGAGGTGGCAATGCTAATCACTGCACCACCATGGCCACCCATTCAAACTTTACAGTAAGAGCCAGTAATTATACATCTGTTGTTGGAAGCTGTCGGCTGCACTACAGTCACCAATCAGAGCAGCAGGAAGAGCCACAGAAGACCTGCCCTGCCAGGAGCTGATAGGGTAGCTATAATGCCTCAAACTCATAGTACCCTCACTGTTTGACTGAATTCCTAGTTACTGTATAAAGATAAAGCAGCTTCATAGAGATATTAAAAGAAAAAAAAAAACTTGCAATCAGCTGTTTAATACTGAATATAAAGTAGCACCCTGTGTGTGTGAACCATCATCCTTCTTGCAATTAACATACCAGAGTGGTGGTACTGGTTAGTGAGAAAGAAACTGAGAAGGGCTTTTCTTAACTGATCTTTGTGCCTGCCAGCCAGCACTAGTTCTATATGAATGGAAGCCTCCTTGTGCTGTAAAAACCCTTCAAATCAGGATGAAATTCAAAACATTGCAAACATTTTCAGCAGGAGCTTTAGTGCTGGGTTTGCAAGGTTTGCTGTTCATAGTTCAGCTCAAACAAAAACCTGTGACACACCTGGTTAGCTAGTAACTTATTGTCCAGGGTCTGTATGCTCATGCAGCAGGGCAGCAAAACTAGTAGACATTCCATATTAAGTAAGCTGTCCGATTCCCTTTCATTAACTATAACACACATCAGAGCTATAGTTTTGGGGAGTAGCACCCTAACCACCTGCAGGCTTCCTGGTGACATCAACAGTGGCAATTCCTGCTGTGCCTGTGTGCATTGTGCTTTGTTACATACAAATGGGTGATGTTGTTCAAGCCACTGAAGCTTGTGTTTTAAACATGTTAGCCACAAATTCATCTCAGCAAAATATGCTGATGATCACGCCCACTTAAAGAAGCATGATGGGAAAATGAAAGTCAAGTCAATGAATTTATTGCATAGAAAAGCAAAGCATTTATTGTACTGGACATACTAAAAATAGGGACATATTCTAAATATTGCTTTTATAAATTCAGGGCATTGCTAGAGTAAGAGGATGTGTGTTAGCATGCATGTTATATTCAGTGGAGTAAAATAAGTCTGATACCAGAAACCACCAATGTCCAGAATAAAACTAAGGAACAAATTAACAATTATTCTGTGATTAGCTCATGCCTAATGGGGAAAGGGATGGGCTGATTGAGTGTAAGGGGCCTAATGGTTGCAGGTAGTAGTGAAGAAAACCACTTTAAAATAGAGGCCTTCAATGTGGGATTATTTTAAAATCCAGTAGTATGTGATGGAAATGGCAAGTGGGTGTCGAAGACATCCTCCACTTCCTGTGAGTGTTGCACACGGGGAAGGGGTTCAATATTAAGTGCGCAGCCCTTCTTCAAAGCTTTTCATGCCATATTTTCATAATCTCAGTTTACTTAATTTGCCTGACTTGGGGGTGTCGTTTTTCATCACTTTACATTGATTGAGTTAACAGTTACACTCCAAAGGCCATGAACATGGCTTGAATACAAATTCATTATTTTGTGACCCCAGTCCTCAATGTTTTGTCAGAAAACCACAACTTTTATGAGGAACAGACCAAAAATATGAGGCAAAATCTGAACATTCCATAAGAATGAAATGGAGAGGCTGCAACACCATTGGTGTCTTCATCTGTGCATACAAAGCATAGGAAAAGAGCTTCCAATGAATTGACAGTACTTTAAAGCGTTAGCGGCATATGCTGCTGTCACTGAAAACTGCAGTGAATTGATTCAGCCTGTCACTCAAATGACCCCACTTACTGCCCTAGCAGCCAGGAATGGGTGCAGTCTAAAATTAAATACTTCCACAAATTATACAGTTAAGCACCATTTTCTCATATTTCTGTAAATATCTCCATAAGTAAGCTCCCTGACAGAAATTTCTTGCTGTCCATTTTCAGCTAACAAAAGCATTCTGACAATGCGATTCTAGGTTATACAGCTTTCAAAATATGACAATTTGTGAAACTTTAGAGAACAATTTCCATTCTGAGTTTGTGAGCATTCATATTCATTATCATCATCATCAACCCGCTTGTTTCCCATTTTCTACATGGGGTCGAGGTATTGCCTCATCATTTACCAACTTTTGCAAATCAATGCCACTCATCTGCCTTCTTTAATAGTCATGCCTGACTGTTGAAGGTCTCCTCTTACGCAGTCTATCTCCTTACTGGACACTGTTGTCTTCTATCTCCTAGCACATGTGCCTAAACCAGCATTATTTGTTCTCTTTGACTTTCTTTGCAACTGAAGCTACTTGGGCTTCTGTTTTCATTGTCCACATTTCTGCATATGTCCCTTAGTGTGTATCCTTCCACCCATCCTAGACATTTTATCTCTATCATCTCTAGTTTCCTTAACTGCTCTGTCATTACTGTTTCTTTTTCTGTACTGTACTATATAGCAGTACTGGTCACACCACTATTTTGTACAACTTACAAATCAGCTTCTTTGGCATTCTTCTGGCACACACTACCCATGACACTCTGTGCAATTTGGCTGAAGCCCCTCTGATTATAGCTTTGACTTCCTCATACAGATTTCCTTTCTCCTCAACTACCCCTCAGAGATAAGTGTAGCTGTTAAGCTTTTCCATTATTTTCCCTTTTATCCCAGTTTTCAACTTTGCCTGATTTACACCATTTGTATTCATTACAGATCTGTTATCTGTACTCAGTTTCATCCCATGTGCCTTAAGTTTTGCATTCCATTCTATCCCCCTGACATATGTTGCAGCTGATCAGAGTCTGCCTGTAATACCACATGGTCTGCATGCAGCAGCTTTGTTGACTGGTCCCCTCACCCCTGTTTGCTAAAGTAGCCCATAAACAGTATGAACAACAGTGGGCTTAGAAGATGAACCCTGGTGCACACCTACTCCCATTGGGAATGCCTATGTGAGCCTGAACACTGTAATTGTGTTATTTGGTCCTTGTACATAGCCTGCAATAATGGGACTTTGAGACTTTGCAGGACTGTCCAAATCATCTTTCTTGGGACTCTGTTATATGTTTTCTCCAAGTCTAGGAGTGCCCAGCTGGACTCTTTCCAAATTACTAACATCTTTTCAACTTCTTGCCTTGCTGGAAACATCAAGTCGGTTGTGCTGCATTCTGATCTGAATCTGAACTGCTCTACCCCTATCTTACCTTCAACTACTCTATACATCTATTTACCAATCACCCTCTCAATAACCTGTCTATATCGTTCATGTAATGTGATAGGAGTCTGATACCTCTGTACTGCTCATAGGTATAAATGCCCCCTTTGTTCTTGTACACTAGCACTAGAATGCTCATTCTTCATGCATCTGGGACACACCTTCCTATTTTAATGTTGGTATGAACACCCTCTACAGTAATTTTGCCTCTAACTCACCCAACAGCTTCATCATATCTGCAATAACCCCATCTGAGCCTGCCGCTTTCCTGAACTTCATGTTCTTTAGTGCTGGGATGGGCTCCTCTTCTTTCATTGTAGGCTATGTGTGGGGTAGCATTGCTTCTGTATGGTTATCTTCTTTCAGAAGCTGCTGAAAGTACTTCTTCTGTCTACCTTTGATGCCCTGTAGACTGGTGAGTAGTTTGTTGCTGGCATCCCTTACAAAGAGTATCTGATGACTATTTTCTTTATCATTCTGTCTTTTCCTTTCAACATGGCAGAGTTTCTTTATGCCATCTGCTGAGTCACATTCCAGAAGCTAGTAGAGTGTCTCAAATGCCTTGTTCTTTGCTATTGCAACTGCTGCCCTAGCCTCTTTATTAGACAACTAGTATTCTTTCTTAGCCATTTCTGTCTTTTCTATCACCCACTTTTTCCTGTACACCTTCTTTCTTTTGAACACTTCCTGGACTTCCACATTCTGTCACCAGCAGTCTTTATGTTCATCATTTCCATACATTGCCTGGCCAAATATCTGTTTTGTAGTCCTCACACATGCTGTTTTGAGACACAATCATTCTTTTTCTTCTTCATCACCACCTACTTTCTCCTTTTTTCAAGGTATTAGAGAATTGAGCATTGACTTGTATCCTTCCACTTTCTCGCCAGTCAACTTCCAGGTCTTCATAGGTTCATAGGTAGGTACTAGGCTATCTGCTTGAGGTCATTTATAAGCCTAGCCAGAGTGTGTCGGCTTTCACCACCCCATTGATTAATTAACTGAGCCTCTGTCATGCAGAGCCAATGAAGTGATCCCAGGGGTGTATTTTCTGTTACCTATCCACTCGTCAAGACTTCTCTTGAAGAGTGTTAGTGAGGAGCTCTGCCTAATATAGTTTGGAATTTTGTTCCAAAGCATGGGAAGTCTCTATGACAGGAATCTATTCCTCCAGCATGTTCTATTTATTGTTGTGGTGAGGTTTAGCTCACTAGAGCGCGTGACTTGCAGTGACTTGGATTTCTTTAGGTGGAGCATGTCCATCAATTCTGAGTTGGACATGGCTTTGTAAATCAGGCAGAGATCACCTCTGAGTAAGCGATATGCCACTGAGTACAGACAGAGTTTTTTCAGTAGGGCTGCATAGGACATATGTTTGAGGCCAGTAATCCTCTTGGTGGGGTTCTTTTGTGGTCTCTCCAGCTGTTGGAAGTGTCTTGTGATGTACATCCCAGATGGGGCATTGTACTCTATGATGGGTCTGATGAGTGACGAGTAGAGGGGCACTATAACCTCTTTATTTTTAGATGCAAACCCTTTAGTAATTAGATGGGCCACATAGAAGGATTTCCTAGCTACTTTGGCAATATGATTGTCAAAGGAGAGATTACTATCTACCTGGGTCCCCAGATCTCTTATTACCTCTTCTGTATTAAGGGGGCTGCCACCTATGTGGTAATTCGTGGGTGTTTTATTTTTCCCAAACAGGATGACTATGCATTTTTTGGCATTTAGCTTGAGGCCATGACTTTGCACCAGGTGTCCGTCTCAGTAAGGCCCTTTTGGAGGATGTCTGTGTCAGCCAGAGAATCAGTTATGGCTCCTAGTTTGCAGTCATCAGCGAACTTGGTTAGCCATAGTCCTCCTGTGTTTGCCTGTACTTCTGAGAAGTATATGCTGAACAGTAGGAGTCCCAGGACCGAGCCTTGCGGGACACGACTTGTGACTAGTTTAGAGTCAGACCTGGAGACCACTATTCTTACCGTGTGAGTTCTGTCTGTAAGCCAGTTGGCAACCCATCTTGTGACATAGGGATTTATGTTCAGGTTGGTCAGTTTTTCTGCAATACCCGAGTGGGGAATGGTGTCAAAAGCCTTGGTGAGGTCAAGTTAGGCTGTGTGAACAACCTTTCCCTCATCTATGGCCTTGGTGACTATCTTGACCTATGTCTGTTGACCTGAGGGCCTTCTCTGACCACTCCTTGCAGCTGAATGTGGCAATCAGTGGATATGCTGTCAATCAGCTGTTTCACTGGGATGACTTTCTAATTGTTGATTGTACCCCAATGCCCTTTCATTACTAAGAGGAAGTTACATGTTGGCCACTCTTGTATGTGATCTTATGGCTATCGTTCTCTCTTGATGAACCATGTGTTGGCAACATCAAGCCATTTGCCTGACAGAAGTATGGAATGGCCCCTCCTGCCTTTTTTTTATTATTGTCCCACAAACATGGTCCTAGGCAGTCCTTATATCTTGTTCTGGCTGTCCAATATGTGCATTCTGGTATCTTATTCTCAAACCAACTCATATTGACCTGCTAGTAGGTCCTGCAACTGCTACCTAAGCACATACTTTTTGTCACTATCACAACTCTTCTGTGGGGCATATGCTAAAATTATGCATACTGCTCTATCATTCCGCTAAAGTCTGATTGCATGAGTCTATCACAAATTCTGATGCCATTCCTAAATGTTTTCTAAAGCCTATCACTCATCACAATTTCTGTACCTTTTCTTGTCAGTCCTCCTCCACAATTCCTAACACCTTTTCAGTTCTCCACCACAATTCCTAACACTTTTTCAGTCCTCCCACACAATTCCTAACACCTTTTCTAGTCAGTCTTCCCCTTAGACTCTGGATCCTAAAACAAGTGGCTATGCTGCTCTGCCCTTCCATACTGTTTCCTGGATACAGAGGAAGTCCAACCTCTTCCTTACTATCATGTCATCCACTTCCAAACTGCTTTCTATCAGTGAACCAGTACTGAGTGTAGCAATCCTTAGCTCATGTTTGGCAGGTTGATTAGTTTTATGTCCAGCTTCCATTCAACAGAATTATCCCAGGTGATTCAGGCTGGGCAACTGGCTAGTAGCTTAGGGATCAAATTATTGATCCAGGGATGTTGAGCTTCATGCTGGACACAAACTGTCCAACAGAGACACATAGGCCCTTTCCTTTATTAGCATTTGTCGCTAGTGTAGGTCAGAGTATGCTCAGTTCTCAACCCACTTATCACTGGCAAATACCCATGCACAGCTTTGGCAACATAAGCCAAGCTGTCCAAATCACCAATATACAATTTTTTACTCTGTCATGGTGCTAGTTATACACAGTGAACAGTCTGTGATCTGTGTTCTTCTGTCCAGATGATACTGTGTACCATAGCTAATGCTCATGTCAATTCCAGCTATTGACTGCTGCAGCCATATTTGATCTAGGTAGCACCCTAGGGTGCCACATGGCCTAAGGTAAGTTTCGAACCTTTATTCCTTCCTCACTAAACAAAAGCACTTCTGTTGAGTAAAGAACAGTACCGTAAAATAAAGCACTGCAGATTTCTTAGATTCCAGTCATTCTGCTTGGTCACACCCACTATGACCTAGACAACAAATCACAGAGTCTTTGAAGCAATAAAGGATTTGTGATTCATTACCCAGATCACAGTAGGGAGGAGCCAGCTGAAAGCCCAAAAACATTGACCACTTTAGGGTAATGATTACAGTACACTATAAAAAGTGTCAGGAGTCTTTAGGCAGCAAGGTGAGAATCTGAAAAAGAATTCCATGGTTGTGGTATATCTACGCATAATGGTCCAGTTTGTAGTAGGTAAGTTTTTTTTTTGTAAGCCATGGTAGGCAGTCAGCCAGCTACTAATACCTCGTAACTGCTCCCCAGTTTTATAAAATGTCCCCAAGTTTACTCATATCACTCAACTGTTCAAGTTCTCAAAATGTCCCCAAGTTTACCTGATTTTTCTCCTTTTTCTCATAAAGTTTTTCTTTTTCTCATAAATCGTTGAGGGTTGCAGTCACTAAATAATGACAGGTTTGAGTTTCAGACTTCATATTAATTAATTAATTAATTGATTGATTAATTAATTAATTAATTAATTATATATTATGCATTTGGTAACAGGGTAGAGTACTGATCTACATGGACTCTTTCCTTTCTTCAGAAGATGCACGAGAATAAAAAACTGTCACTTTAACAATGATATAAGAATATGAAATCAGTATTTAAAACTCTCCCTGATTTTCATCCTTGACTCTTTATCTGAGAGGCCCTTTTTTATGTCTTCAAATATGTACACACAAAAAGTAGCTATAATTGCTGGGGATGTCTTTGGTAGAAAATGATTAACTGCCTGCTGCTGTTTGCTCATTATTCTGACTTTGCAGTACTAATGTGATTTGTGTGAAGCAACTTGGGCATCTGAGATTTACACAGACAGATTAGTTATGATTGCTGGGATTATCGGTGAAGGAAATGACTACTGTTGTTTACTCATTTTTTCTGGCTTTGTGGAATTAATGTGATTGCTGTAGCAGTGTTAGTGGTACAGCAGATATTACACTCACCTTTGGTATTAAAGGCTGTGGGTTCTGTTCCCAGATCAGGTAGAGTGATTACTAATACTACATTGGGTCTGAGTGAAACAAGCTTGTTGTACAATGCTGTAATGGCTATTGTTCTTAGTTATTTTGTTGCAATCATACATTTGAGGGTGTACACAATTAGTAAAGTGGTTGTAATTGATGGTACAGAGACCACCAATAGATATAATGTGATTTACCCCTGGTGTTGTCTGACCGCTGCTAAACGGCAGTTCCTGAGCTTGCATGGTAAAATTAATATGATACAATGTGCTGTAATTACACAATTACTGTAAAACTAGAATATTTATGACTTATGCTTGTGTGTGTGTGCGTGGGTGTGTGTGTGTGTGTGTGTGTGTGTGTGTGTCTGTGCGTGCACACACGCGAGTGTGTGTGTGGAGGAGGAGTTGCAGTGCATCATCATCAAGCCCTTTTTTCCCATTCCTTGTGTCAAGTGTCTTCATTTCTCTTGATTCAGTGCCACTGTCCTACCTCATTGACAGCCATGACACTCATGCCTGACTGTCACAGGTCTTCTATTAAAAAATCCATCCATGTCTTTGCTAGACAGCCTTGTTTCCTTTTGCCTTTTTCCTGCCTGTAGCTAAACATCTTGAACAGATTATCTTTTGATTAATGGTGAAGTGGGAGCTGCAGTGCTTTTAATTGTAATGAGTTAGTAATGATTGTTGTTTTCCTTGTTTCCATCATAAATATCAGCAGTGGTCAAGCAAGGACCTGGATGTGTGTGTAAAATGACTGCTCCCTGGCATAATAGTGCAGTGAATGGAGTTAGTTACCATCTCACACTGCTTCGCTCTGGTTGTGTTCTTGTCTGTGGCTTCTTCTTTGTGGAATCTGTATGCTGTCCCTATCGCTTTGACTCCCACTCTGTGTCTCTCTGAGGGGTTTATTGATGTGGTTTGGTTTCCTTCAAGATCCCAGTGACATGCTGTAGGTGAATTGAATTGTCATTTACCCAATTTGGCTGCATTTGAGTGTACACCGTGTGTGTGTGTGTGTGTGTGTGTGTGTGTGTGTGTGTGTGTGTGTGTGTGTGTGTGTGTGTGTGTGTGTGTGTGTGTGCGCCTGTGTGTATGTGCATGCATGAGTGTGTGAGTGCATGTCATGACAGAACTGGCTTGGCTGGAGTGATAGTTTTTCACACAATCTTACTGTCTATGTATACCACTGATTTATATCAATGGATACTCATGATATTACAGGGCTCTCTTCTAGGTAGCAGTAGAGAAAACAAAACAGTTAGCAAGTCATCTACAAAAATAAGCTGCAAAACATATCACAGAAATCCAGACCCTCAGAGCTTCTGAGGGCCTGAAGCCCTCACTCCCCCACTTTAGGCTATATATGTTTATTTTTACACAAGCTAGCAGTAGCCTCTTGCCCTGAGCCTTCCATGGTTTAAAACCAGCCATGTTCACAGATGTTCACAGAAGTCTGCTATAGCTTAGGGTGTCATGTGATTTCTGAGGTTTAGTATTTAATTAAGTTGATTTACTATGAATGTTTTCACACTGAAGAAGGGTATCACCCAAAAGCTTTGTGGTCTAATAAATTGTGATTGCTAATATTCTGAACATCTCTAAGTCTAGTATTTTTTATTACGTTTCATAGATAAGACAGTGGCAATGACAGCAAATGGGGGAAATCAGAAGATCTCAGAACTGAGGTAGAAGAGTAAATAGTGGAAAAGAATAACAGCTTCAAGTATCTGGGAGGAATGGTTCAGGAGAAAGAAAATCTGAATGAGGTAGTCAAAACAAGAATCAGAGGTGCTGGAGATAAATGGCAGAGAGTGTCAGGAGTGGTCCATGAAAGACGAAAGCCAAAGAAGCTTACAAGTAAGGTAAACTAAACAGTAGTATGACCAGTACTATTGTATGGTACGGAAACCTGGGCAAAAAGGCAGAGCAGCTGAGGAATCTAGAGATCATGGAGAAGAAGTACCTGATATGGGTAGTAGGATAAACACTGTGGAAAAGACAAAAGAAATGAAGATATCAGATCAGAAGCTAAAGTAGCTCCAGTGAAGGTCAAAGAAAACAGATTATGGTGGTTTGGGCACATGCAGAAAAGCAGAAGACAATCTGCTGAAGAAGAGTTTGGACAGACAAGAAGAAAGCAAGAACAAATTAGGGCATCCAGCAAAGAGGTGGATGGATTATGTGAGAGAAGAGCTGTGACAGACGGGCATGTATATAGAAGAAGGTAGGAGAGTGGCATTGAATTGAGAAAGATAGCGACAGATGACACAGCACCCTGACCTGATATAAAAAATGGGAAAAAAGGGGTTGGTGATGGTGATAATCATCATCATCATCATGAATAATTCCATGAAACAAACAGACAGGGACATTTCCATCACAATGTAGCAAACTGCTTACAAAGTATATGCACAGGGAGTGGGAGAATATAAACTGTGTACATCCACAGTCATTGAGAAGTAATCCCTCTCCTAATGTAGAGTTGTTAACTGGGGCAAAACATCACTAGTATCACCTACTTAATTTTATTTCCCAACATTTATAATTACTTTGCAGCATTAGCTGTGTCAAAGGTCAAAATACATTTCCCATTTATTTATGGTCTATTTTTTTAAAAAAAGTTTAAAACATTGTATTACATGATTGGCCAAACAAATTTAGTCTTTCCTACTGTGACAAAAGGAGATACTGCCAGCACAGCTATCTAGAATTTTGTAATTAATTATATGTCATTTGTGAATATCAACACATGATCTATATAAGATGCTTGCGTTACAAATGTATTAGAACTGTATGTCATGTGTATATCAAACTGCTGGTACAGAAGTGTGTGTTGAAAAGGTTTTTTGCAAAGTGCTTGAAATGTATCCAGTGTACCCTACTAGAAAAGAACAGAAATGGAAATGCACTATTGTAACTGTTTAGATGTATGTATTTTAACAGTGGAAACTGGGGTACAGGAGGCTAACCGCAATTTAGTAAATTTTAGAAAAATAGCTGAAATTAAATTACTTTATAGGCTAGGCCAGAGACACAGAGTCTGTGCTGGGAGGATTTTTGCATTGTCTTGGAAGTGTTTTATTATTTTATGACTTCCTGCATTTGGCAAAGATCTGAAGAAAAGCCCTTGTCTATGTGTTTTTAGAGACAGATGCTAAATGCTACCATCTGCCACCAATGGTTGTTTTGCCCAAGGGACTAGAAGTCAGATGACAAGAAATTATGTCATTCTGTAAGGTAGCCCACCAGTAATATTTGACATATTAATTTGAGAACTCTCTGATAGAGGCACAGCATTCTGTATTCTGTCTTTGACCTGACAACAACAACAACTAGAGAAGATCCATTCACCACATCTGCCTTGCTCTTAAGTAAGGTAACTAGGGTATACTGATTCTCTTAGAGTCAGTCCGGAATATAGACAAGCATAGTTTAGATGTTTTTCTTTATTTATTTGTGACTGTCCTACAATGTTGTTTTAAATATTTTCTGTAGTTTTGAACTCTGATGTCACTGTAAATATATATTTAGTATTGTCTTGTTCTTTTATTATTTATTATGAAATATATTTAAACATTTAATTGTGGCTGATCTGTCTAGAGATATTTAAGTTCTGAGAGTACTTGCATATTTATTTGGTGACCCTGTGGGCCACTCCTAATAGCCTTGCTCTTGTTCAAACTACCATTTGTATTTATAGTAACACTACACACTGCCATTGGACACCCTTTATTAAAGGCCTTAAAGTAGCTGATAAGGAGCTGGCTAGCGGAAGTGATAATTATCTTAGAGTCTGTGCAAAAGAGGGCATAGCTAGTAAACCTGTGCCAGCCTTTCCCAGGTATATGCGTGGGCGCATGCGCGCACGTGTGTGTGTGTAAGTGTCTGTGTGTGCATGTGTGTGCATGTGTGTGTGTGTGTGTGTGTGTGTGTGTGTGTGTGTGTGTGTGTGTGTGTCAAATCAAACCTCAAAGAGCGTGTCTGTCAGCTACTTCGGCAGGGACACAAAGCACTGGTTAGGCAAAGGCGGGCTGGATGTTTTGGCTTGGCCACTCAGCTGAGATCCCAACTCTATAGCTGTGCCAGTGGAGAGTCTTACTGGGGATCTAGAGAAAGAGGGAGAAACCAGCCTCAGACTGACTATGGTCTCTGTGTGCTCTTAAGGGAAATTGCACTTGATGCAGAGAGCTGAATCTGGTAATACTGCATGTGTACCTTGTCATCCTCTCAGTGTCCATTCCCCACTGCTTCCAGTGGTGATTATTGAGGCTCCTCGATTACTGGTTCACTTGTGGGGCATCACCTTTATTGGCTGGCAGTGGTGGGATTACCACATCACTTACTGGGATTCAGTGGTGTGGATATTGAACTCTTATAGCCTGTAAACAGTGGTCACTAAACAAGGTGTTTATACAATCAAGCAGCCACACAGTGAATATTCAGAGATCCATATCACAATAGTTTTATTTTTTTTTTTGTTAACTTAGTCAGGGAGAGCAGGCAAGGATGTCAGCAGAGGAGTATGGCAAGCTGATAAGAAGCCAGTTTGCTGGGATGTGCCAAGACAAAGGATTGGTGCATACCAACCTAACTAAAGTGGAAATGGTTGCAGCATTAGCCACAGCTGCATCACAGACCAGCAACCAGGAAGACAACCAGACTGGCCTTGGGGATGTACAACTCTCAGAAAACGTACAGTTCAGCTTTGCTTTGGAGGACTTGAAAATCCATCTGAAGTTAAAGAGACTTGAACTGGAGGCCAAATATTTGGAAATAGGATCAGCAGAGAGACTGCAACATTTGGAGTTTGAAGAAAAGGAGAAACAGAAACAAAAGGAATTAGAATCAGGAGAGAGACTGAGACATCTGTAGGCCGAAGAAAATGACAGACTGAGATGTTTGGAGGCTAAACAAAATGAGAGGCAGAGGCAACATGAAAAGGAAATGATGACTCTTTGGCAGTGTCATGGAGGCAATGGGGAAGGGAATAATAGAACCCCAGAAGCAACAAAGGTAAATGTCTTCCACAATTTACAGAGGGTGATGATTTTGATACTTTTATTCACATATTTGAAAGGGTATGTAAATGGCATAATGTTGAGCAAGGGCTCTGGATATGGTTCCTGATCCCCTTACTCCAAGGTAAAGCTGTAACTGCAATTTCTAAAGTATCTGGTACTGATTGCTTAAATTATAATACTGCTAAAAATTGTTTATTAGAGTGTTTTAGGTTAACACCTGAAGCTTATAGAAAAAATGTTTCTTGAGCATAGACGCAAGGCAGATGAAAGTGTGTGTGAATGGTGTGGGAGGGTGGCCTAATAGTTAAGGTATTTGCCTTACAAGCACAAAGTGCGGGGTTTGAGTCTCACAAGGGATAATTGTCTAGGCTTAAAATAGCTCGCAAGGGCAGTTAACTTAGTATTAATCTATGAACCTATGAATATACTGCTGATTTAAGCACTTATTTTCATAGATGAGTGAGTGGGTGTCAGGTCAACCCTTTTGATGGGCTGTCCGACCTTTTGGTGAGGGAACCAGCCATTACCACTTTGCCTGAGGACATGAGAATCTGGTTAGCAGATAGGGAATGTAATACCACATATGAGTTAGGGAAAAAGGGAGAACCTATACCTAGCAAGCAGAGCATCAGTGCACAGGAAAGCGATACCCAGTGCTGCACATGGGCCTAAGGGAACCCATAGTGTGCAGCCTAAACCACCCCAACATAGTCCACCAGTAAAAGGGAAGCCACTAGTTCAGGTACATGGCCAGGATCAACAGTTACATGTTTTAAATGTAACTAGTGGGGCCCTATAACATATAGATGTCCATGCTGGCAAGCCAGGGAACAAATGGTGGGAGAGCCACTAAGTGGGAATGACAGAAGCCAGTGGTAAGTTATTTGCAAATAACAAGGTTACCAAACTACCACAAGAGGTTATATCCTATCTTAGTAGATGTGAAACAGGCCACTGTTAAGAGAGACACAGCCTCTGACCTAACCATTGTGAAGCCTGCAATGGTTAAAGAGAAACACTACTTGCTTGGGCAGTCTACTCCAGTCAGAGTTTTAGGAGGGACCCCATTCCAAATACTTCTGGCCAGCAAAAGCATGAGGGCTAATGCCTATAGCAGCAAGATTTCTAGAAAAGTATGTGGCGATCTATAAGATCAAAGTCAGTGAGATCAATGAAGATGGAACTGGTAAGATGTTGTCATTAAGTATCTAGACAGCAGTCATTGTACTTCTTGGTATTGCTATTTAGGAAGTGAGATGATAGCAAATGAGTTTCTCAAGAATTTTATCAAGGTTCAGCAAGAGTGCAGAAGTATGCAGTTATTGGGGGTTTTACTTGTTTGTAAACAGATGTAACTAATGCTGATTTCTATATGGTATACATGGTGTTAGTAGTAAGACAGAGGTTGTAAATATATATTTTCTGCAATGATAGATAAACCATGGGCAGCGATTACCAGAGGCAGTGGCAATGTCAAGTGGAATTTGTTCTACTATCTGAATGATATTATTGGCTTTACTTTTTATAAGCAAAAGAGTGTAAGGTAACCATGGGGAGGAGTGCTGTTAGTGGGTTGCTGATATGTTGGAAAGTGTTGATTGTAGGTCATTTAATTTCATAAGGAATTCACTGGGTAATATGTGGCCATGTTGACAATGGATTGTGTGTTTAGGAAGGAAATTGTTGGCTGTGGTGTATAAGGAGGTTGACTTTCTGTCAAAAGTGCATTGAAGGGTGAAGTAGTGAAATCTGCTTATATGTGAGGCATTTGGTCTTATGTCTTCTGTTCACTTCCTTGATAATGTTGCATGAAGTAACGTATTCATCTCTGTTGGATGGAGATGAATCGTGTTCCATTTTTGCAATGTCTCATCCCACAGTTGTATGAGGGTTTTGATTTTTTTCTTTTGAAAAGTCTAGCAAATAGGAGAAAATAAATGTTTTCTATATGAAGAACGAGTTTAGGGTGTTTTGCTTCCCATGTTTGTATTCTGTAATTCGAGGATGGGGAACCAATCTGTTGGGATGTGAGTTTCGTGATTTCATAGGTAAGTAGATGGCTAGCTACTCTTGTGGGACATTTTAAGCTTAGCCAATTTTATTTTCTATAGTAAGAATCAAGCCCAATACCTTGTGTCTGTGAAGTAAACACCTTAATCATTACACCAACCTCTAATTCCAAAACAAGATTATTTGTTTACAGACTATTACAAACCAAGCTAATAACTACAAGTTAGAATCAAACCCTGTAGCTTTTATCTTTGAGGTAAAGACCTTAATCATTATGCCAACTCCTCTCCCACTTTTGGGTTTGAACCTTATTAGTCTGGGTAAGAAATTGTGTTAAGTTGAAGGTGATCCAGCAGTGGTCACTGAAAGTGGGGGAGGGGGCGAATAATTACAGATAAAATGCTGGATGGTTGATTGGCAAGTAAGAGGTCTAGCATTTTGTTCTTGTTACAGATGAAGATGGGTCTAGTTGGCTGTCTAAATAGTTGCAGGATTTATAGATTGGCTAGGAATTCTGATATGTCATTAGTAGAAGGACCTAGAGGGTTTAGGTTGAAGTATCCATGCACGAGTTTGTGCTTGTTTGATGTGTCACAGAGGTAATGTTATGAATGAAAGATCTAGATTGCTGGCCAGAGGACTGGGGCAGATAAGCAAAGGATATGTCCACATGGTGGAATTTGTTGCAGGGAAATTTTTTATGACTAGCCGATAAAATGTATTTGTTTGACAAAGAAGAGCTTGAAGTGTGATTTGTACAACAATAGTGTTCCACTCCCTCGTTTATTTCCTGATGAAGCATAAAAGACATAGTTGAAGTTGTAAGTGGGGAAAAACATTTAATATTTCGGAAGTTGCTTATGATCCATGAATCATATATTGCAATTATTTCAGGTGTATGAGTATTAAGCATTGCATTGATTTGATCTAATTTATTTTGTTATAGTTTGCCAATTAAAAGGGTACAAGAGGTGAAGTATAGGGGTGGTTAAGTGAGATATGGTGTGGTAAGTAGGTTGGAGATAGTCATATGCTTGGATCTATGTGTGATCTTAAAAGTAACATTTTTAGTACAGTAGTTAATTTGATCTTTTTTGAGTAAGATGATTCCAAAGTGTACAATGTATTATAGTAAAGTCAAAGCAGATTTATGGAACTCAGCAGACAAAGCATACATATACAGTGTAGCCACAGACCTTTCAGAGCTGTGAACCAAATTATAATGGAATATGTTTCCACCAAACTAAGGGGTAAACATATATCTGATTTGATCCAACACTTGTGCTGCTTTTCTCTCTATGGTGTACACCTATATATGAAATTAAAGATGCACACATAGCACATAGAATTACTGCTATCAGAGTCCCTTACTTAGGCAGATAGTAACAAGCTTATTGCAGGATGCACATGCAATAATGTACCATAATTACTGCATCACCAATCAGAATTACTTATTTTCTGGTTCTACAGTATTTTTAATTGATAAAGTAGCCATAATAACAGTTAAGAAATAAAGCAAAAAAAAAAAAAATAGTGAATTTAGTTTAAAAAAAATCTCACTTCTCCACCCAACTGTCAGACCGCAAAAATAACCCAAGACAGTTTTGGAAAATCATCTCTAACCTCCTTACCCCAGGCTCTAAACAGACTCCATCATTACATCCTGACAAAACTCCATCACAGACTGCCAACTTGTTTAACTTTCACTTTATAGATAGCATAAGCAAACTGTTACTAAACTCCACTGCCACAATGACCTCAAACCCCAACTCTGATACCCCTCATCTCACAACTCCTGTACAAACCAAAATAACCCATCACCTTCTCAGCAAACTAGTGCAACATCTCCTATCCCTTTTTGTTTTAATTCTGTTCCTACCACTCTCATACAAAACTATTTCAAAAACTAAAACCATGCTGCATCTCTTCTGAAAACCTCCCCCTGAATACTTAAAATTAGCTGCAGAAGCCATAGCATACCCCATCAGTATCCTTATAAATTGCTCCATAACAGAGGCCAAAGTCCCTATCCACTGAAAAAAATATATCATCACTCCTTTACATAAAAAGGGTTAACTCAAACGAACTAACCAATTATCGAACAATCTCCATCCTCTCTCTTCTTTCCAAACTCCTGGAAAAATGCATACAGAGGCAACTGCTCCACCATCTTATCCAAAATAAACTAATTACCCCTAACCAACATGGGTTGCACCCATCACACAGTACCACCACTGCCCTAATCTCCTTCATGGACACTGTGACCAAGGCCATTGACTCTGGTAGTATCACGTCTGTCTTATTACTAGATTTATCAAAGGCATTTGACACAGTGTCCCACAACAAACTTCTCCATCGGCTAGCTATTGTAGGCTGCACTCCATCATCCCTGCAATGGTTTCATATCTCTCAACCTCTTATTGCAAGAAATCTGGATAAAGCCCGACAAAATGGGGGGACAAAGGCTCAAAAATAAAGACATATTTTAAATATTGCTTTTATAAACTTAGAAAGTTGCTAGAGTAACAGGGTTTCTTTTTCCGAAGGATTTGAAGTCTAAAACTCAAATGTATCCCATTGTTTAGTGACTTCAGTCCTCAGATCATTCTAGTGATTTGCCAGAAAACCACATATTTTATGAGGAACAGACCAAAAATATGAGACAAAAATCTGGACGTCCTGTGAAAATCTGGATAGTTGAGAGGTATGAGTTTGCAAGTAAACCACCAAAAATATGCTAAATGGCAAAATAAAACTATCCCAATATCAAACCAACACAACTGGAGTACCACAAGGGTCCATACTTGAAGCCTTACTATTTCACATTTTTACCAATGACCTTCACACCTCATCACGCTTTGGCTGTATTATCTAATATGCAGATGACACTACCATAATCTCCTCCTTTAATAACATACAGAACATCCAACAACTCACTCAAACCACCTTCACCTCAGTAGAGACATGGCTGAAAGAAGTCCAGCTACTCCTAAATCCTGAAAAAATAAAACTTTTACTTTTCTCAACAAAACCAAATTCATCTGACTTCAACATTTTCTCTCAGGATCACGCAAAAATTGAAACAGTCTCAACAGTTAAGCAATTAGGCTTTACCATAGACAACAAACTAACTTTCAAACATCATCTCTACAATAGCATAAAAAACACACATCAAACTGGGAACATTCTATAGACATAAAACCTTCACTGACAAGTCCTTCAGGAAATCGCTCCCCAACACCTAGCTGCTTCCCTCTCTCTTATATGCAGGCCCCTTATACACCAATTTACACTACTCTGTTAAAAAAACTCCAATCCTGCTACCACAAAATTGGCAAATTTGCCACCAGCAATTCCTGTCATCCCCACCACTGCCTAGCTCTGAAAGAACTAAACTGGCTCGAACTCACACACCACCTAAACTTAATTCAGCTGTCTTCTGCTCATAAAATGATATATACACCTCATAGCTGTCCAGCCTTCAAACCTGTTCTAAAATCCTACATCCCTACCAGAGCCCTCTATTCTGAGAACAAACAACTCCTAACCGTCATATTTCCAAATAAAAGAGCTGGACAGTGCCTATACTCTCATGCTATCACCAAGCTCTGGAACTTTCTGCCAACAGGCATTACTACCCTTGAGTGCTTTAACAACTTCAAACACACCCTAAGAAAACATGTTTTAGGTAACCAGACCTGCCACTGCTCTTTCCCTAACAGGTGAACTCCATCCACTTTCTAATGCCTTTCCTTTTTCCTCATCTGGATATACCTAGACCATACTTTCTAAGAAATAATATGTATTGCTACAGCCTTACTTACTCCCATCTTACTGTGCAGTTCTTCTAAAACATATGCTTACTTCTAGCTTTCCAGCCCTCTGCCTCATCCTCTCACTCTACCTCAATCCTACCTTATGAAAAGAAAGGGGGAAAAAAGGAAACAAGTGTAACTAGTGTAGCACATGTTTTTATTTATTTATTATTTGCATCTATCTCTTTGTACTTATTTAGTATGTCCTACTGGTTTATTGTATGATTTAATACTTGCCAATACATTGTTCATGTATAATGTCAAACTTCTTTGTTCATATATAATGTCAAACTTTCTTGTACAATTTGGAGCTTTGCTCCCCGGGCCTCTGCTGAAAATGGGTTCCTGACCCAGTCGGACTTTCCCGGTAAACAAATATTGAATAAATAAATAAACAAATATAGTGAAAGCTAGGATGTGCCACATGGATTTTATGAATTTAAGGATTTTTAAGATTTTATCAATTGGTGCACTTCCCTCACATTAAAGAACAGCAAATTATTTCCATCTACAGCAACGTAATGCTGTGTTTCTAATCACTTCTTTTCTATGTTAGCAAGCATGCTCAGTAAGAAGGAATTATGCATTGTCAAGCAGATATAGTGCAACAGCTTGAAGGATCCTTTAATTGGCTAGCAGGAACAAATATACAGTCTGCAGCACAATAAAGTATTCAACTAACAGGCAGAGCTATAGATCTTGCATCACTTAGATTTAATTCTCTTGTTGCATGCTTATGTTATTTTTCTAAATAAAGTACTTGCACCTTGCCAAGGAGTAAATAGAAATTAGACTGTACACCATCCTTTATGCTGGTATAATTTAGAAAGCAGCACAAATGTACAGCTGGCAGCACCACACGTGCTGCCATCAGAAGCTGTTACTTAGCTAATTCGTAAATACACTCTCAGCAAAAATTAAATGCAGCCAGTCCAACATGTAGCCACACATCTGACATACACACAGAGTCATATGCTGCATCTATCCCTCTGGCAATCTAACAGTCACTGAGTGTGTTTGTGTGTGCGTGTGAGTTTGTGTGTGCGTGTGTGTGTGTTTGTGTGTGCATGTGTGTGTGTTTATGTGTATGTGGTATAGGAGAATTTTGGAAGACACCTTAAAAAAAAAAGCAGGAGTGAGGACTGTGTAGTTATCCTAGAGCAAAGTGGGAAGGGGAACAAATGGTGGGTGGTTGTAATGATGTCATCTGTTCTGAAGCAGACCTGGAGTAGAGGGGAGGGTTATCATAGACAGTGTATCCCATCTCCATTTGGCCCAGGCTCTTCTCACTGTCATATACTTTCCTTATTTTTTGCTGGAAGGTGAGCAACCTAGTAGACCTCACTTCTTCACATCTTAATGAGTCTTCAGCATCATGTTTTAATGCTTTATATTTTTACATATCTTCAGTTCTCTGCATAATCTAAGGATAATTGTTTCTTTTGTTTTTAATTATATTTGCATTAGCAGTTTTACACACACACAGCTATATATATATATATATATATATATATATATATATATATATATATATAAATATATATATATTTACCTTTAAAATGCTTACCTGTTTGATGCACATGTGCAAAAATAACTTTTCAAAAGTACATTTTAGCGGGAAAAAAATGTTGAAATCACAACAGTAAATGCACACTAGCATTTGCTGTTGTGAATTCAACATTTTGAGTGGAGATTGCACTGTAGTGGGGATTGAGAGATGTACCCTTTCCTTCACTGTAGTGCAATCTCAGAGTTCATATATATAAGAAGCAGGGGTGTGGGGGGCAGGGCAAAACTTTCATAGGACAAATCTGGAAGTGCTGGTAGTTTCGGTCAAAGTTGACATTCCTGAGTGTCAACTTTCTTAAATAGACCAGTTCGCACATGTGAGTGTTCGCAAGTTGTTGTTTTCGTCATATTGGTTGGGGTAAGTGAACAATTAAAAATGTGTTTTCTGACTTTTAAAGGTAAACCTATATATATATATATATATATATATATATATAGAGAGAGAGAGAGAGAGAGAGAGATACAGATATAGATATATAGTTGCAAACCTCTTCAGTCTGAGCAGAAAATGGGATAGATAGCTAAGTATGAAAAAGGAGATGTGCAAACAGAGGTAAATACAGAAAAGGTAGCAGGGCAGCTATAAGGCATGAATGATAAGGAAGAAACAGCATTTGCGGGGGGTGAGTCCCTTTTGTATTTTCCACAAAAAATTAGTAGGTGGAGAATGTACTAAGGGATGACTGTGGGTAGGATTGAGGGGAATTGCAGGAAGCATGGGGAGACAGACAAAAATAAAAGATATGCACAGACATGCAGGACTGTATACATGCAAAAGGTGGAGAAGGTGGTGGACATACACACACAGACAATGAGTAAATATACACTTGTGAATTATGTTTTGCACAACATAGCAATGGTCCATGGTACCACTACAGGGGCTTCTGTAATTGTAGATATGGATACACAAGTCACATACTTCATGATTACCAACATGTGCATGCCTTATGTTAATATGTTTGATTAGCACATTGCATGCAGGCAGAAATTCACAGGTTGTGGCTCTACCTGACTTCAGTATCATATCTGCATAATTACGTGCTCCCTTGTAAGCACAATATAACATTTCAACATCATTTTTAATATCAATTGCATCTGTATGAGATTTTGAGTAAAACCCCTAAGCAACGACAAACAAAATGATTGCTCTGAGGGAGAATAAGGTAGTTATCATAGTGCATCTTTAACGGAGACACCGTGACACTGGCATGGGACAGCACCATCTAGCCATGGGCTATTTTATAGGGTAAAAGCTATAGGATTCCAGAGCTTATATGCAAAGGCATGGGTACCATACATGAAGGGGCTGAGGCTGTGCATAGCACTACCGGCAGCTATAAACCAGGTGCATTAAGGGGAGGCCATGGCCATGTGTATGTGCATTCCACAGAAGAGTATGCATAGCCATGCCTGGTATATTTTGTCTTCAGGTGTTCAGCTTTTGACATAGCTACCTAAGGGAGGTAATGCCTTGGACAGTTCATTAGCAAGATGAGTAAAGTGGTACTGTAGGCCCTGCACACAGAGCAAATGCCTCCTGGGCACAGATGTTGCACCAAGCATTATCATGATTAGATTTAGCAGAAGCTCATAAAAGATGTGAATGCTGCAGGTGGCAATAGTAGGGCTCTACAACAGGTGTGACAAATAGTTATTGATGTTGTACTTTGTGCAGAAGAATAGGCACGAGACTTTATGACAGATGTCTACCAGAGGGGATGGACTACAACACAATAACTGATCTGAATGAAGTTGAGGAGCTTTTGTGTTTCTTGCCCATTGGGAGAGACGCTCCTCATACTTGGGACAACGTACATGTAGGAGATGGGCTGTTAACAAGCACCTCTGTGTCATTAGGAAAAGCACCTTTTGGTAATGTCCATCAAAGTCACACTACAGTGCACATCATGACATGTTTAAAGTGAAGGACTCATCAAGGCCAACTTACATATCTGCCCTTTCAGGTACCTCTGTTCTGCAAATGCATCAAAATGGGGCATATATACATTTATTTACTTATCAACATTTGATTATCAGGAAAGTCCAACTGGGTAGAAACCCATTTTCAGCGGAGGCCCAGAAAGAAAGGCTACAAATTATTACAACACATTTTAAGTGCAATCATTTTACATTCTTCAAAAATAAAACAAAAACATCTGCAGTTTTAATAATTATAACAAAGCAGACGTAATATAAAAATATTGGTTAAGAATCAATAGAAGGTATATGACAATCATTTAATATTTAAAGAAATTTTACATAGTTTGTAGAGAAAGTAAAGGTAAGTTAGTCTAATACAAATAGGATCTGCAATATGAGGTGAGGGGAAAAACAGGTTTATAGTATATTTAGAGATAAAGTCAGCAAAGATAATTAGATAGCAGTAAAGAAGTAAGTGAAGAAGGGAGAGTAAGGAGGTATAAGGAATGTAAAGGTACTTGTTCACATTTAGGGATACAGTTTATCCTGGTTTTGAGCAAAAACAAAGACAGATTTTAGCTAGGAAGTCTTTCAGAGTGGTTTTGAAAGATGGGAGGGAGGGTTTCAACCTGATGGATACAGGTAAGATGTTCTAGGCCTTAGCAGCCTTGTACAAGTACAAACAATACCCAGCAGATTTGCTAGGTTTATAGAGAGGAGTTCTTAGTCACTGGATCACAATGCCTAACTGGGAACATAGTTGTGTAGAATGTTTTTTAGTGCTGGACAGGCATATAGATGCTGTATAATTTTATAGGTGGTAAAAAGTTTTGTATGTGCTAGTTGATGTGGTAGTTTGAACCAATTTAGGTTTTTCAATGCTATACTGTGGTAGGTTCTGAAAGGGGAATGTGTTGCAAATTTAGCAACTTAGTTATAGCCTTGTTCATATTTTAATTTTTGTGAACCCTGGGGGTTAGTAAGGATGGGAGTGCCATAAATAAGTGTGGGGAAGAGATAATTAGTGGCAAGTTTAGTTTTAGTTGTGTCGGTAAGAACATTTTTGGTTCAGTAAAGCATCCTTAGTTTTTAATGAGTTTTCCTTATGCAATTTTGTAAACACAGGTTCAATGTTAACATTATCATCCACTATCACCCCTAATAATTTGCTATAAGAAATAACTTCAGTCGTTGTATTATCAGGAAAGAGTACCTTAAATCTTGTTTTTTCATGAGTGAGGTATTTGGGGTTGAAAAGTAGTACTTTGATCTTTATTTTGGGTTGAGCACGAGTTGTGAGTTATGAAGCCATGTTTTATTGGCTGTTGAAGCTTCCTGATCAATTTTTTGGTGGTGTACCATGTTATCAGATGTGCAAATGAGAGTGGAATCATCTGCATATTGCATTAGGGTGGCTTGTTGTGTAGGAGTATAGAGGGAATTGGTGAAAATGTTAAAGAGGAGGGGACCAATGATAGAGCCTTGTGGTACGCCAGTGGTGACTGGGAGGTATGGATAGAGGATGGAGTGCCATTTTACTGACTGATACCTATTGGACAGGTAGCTTTGAACAGTAGAAGGATGGGCTGAGAGAGACCTAATGAGGGCATTTGAAGTGGAAGTTTGCAGTGACAAACTCTGTTGAAGGCTTTAGACAAGTCTTGAAATAAGGAGGAGACTGGTTTGCCATTACATAGAGCTTTATTGACAGTATATATATATATATATATATATATATATATTATATATATGTGTATATTACATATATATATATATATATATATATATATATACACACACACACACACACACACACACACACACACACACACACACACACACACACACACACACACACACACACACACACACACACACACACACACACAATATAAAAAGTTTACACACCCCTGTTAAAATGCCAGGTTTTTGTGATATAAAAAAATGAGACCACACTAAATCATCTCAAAACCTTTCCCACCTTTAATGTGACCTATAACCTGCACAATTCAATTGAAAAACAATCAAGTCTGTTAGGGGAAAACTATAAAAAATAAAAAATGTACAATATGTTGGTTGCATAAGTGTGCACACCCTTAAACTAATACTTTGTTGTGTGTGCACACCCTTAAACTAATACTTTGGTGAAGTACGTTTTGATTTAATTACAGCTTTCAGTCTTCTTGGGTAGGAGTCTATCAGCATGACACATCTTGACTTGACAATATTTGCCTACTCTTCCTTGCAAAAGTGCTCCAAATCTGTTAGAATGTGAGGGCATCTCTTGTGCATAGTCCTCTTCAGGTCACCCCACAGATTTACTATTAGATTTAGGTCTGCGCGCTAGCTGGACCATTCCAAAACTTTAATTTTCTTCTAGTGAAGCAATTATTTTGTTGATTTGGATGTAAGCCTGGGGTCATTGTCATGATGAAAGGTGAAATTCTTCTTCATCTTCAGCTTTCTAGCAGACACCTGAAGGTTTTGGGCCAAAAGTGACTGGCATTTGGAACTGTTCATAATTTTCTCCACCTTGACTAAAGCCCCAGTTCCAGCTGAAGAAAAGCAACCCCAAAGCATGATACTGCCACCATAATGCTTCACCATGGGGATGGTGTTCTTTTGTTGATGTGAAGTGTTGTTTTTGCGCCAAACGTACCTTTTGGAATTGTGGCCATAAAGTTCAACATTGTTCTCATCAGACCATAACACATTTTTCCACATGCTTTTGGGAGACTTGATGTATTGTTTTGCAAATTTTAGCTGGGCCTGGATTTTTTTCTGTGTAAGAAAAGGCTTCCAACTTGCAACCCTACCTCATAGCCCAGACATATGGAGAATACGGGAGATTGTTTTCACATGTAGTGCACAACCAGTACTTGCCAGAAATTCCTGCATCTCCTTAGCAGTTGCTATAGATCTCTTGGCAGCCTCACTGACCAGCTTTCATTTTGTCTTCTCATCAGTTTTGTTGGGACTTTGCAATGTCACTGTTGTCCCATATTTTCTCTACTTTTCGATGACTGTTTTCACTGTGTTCCATGGTATATCCAATGCTATGGAAATTTTTTGTGCCTTTCTTCTGACTGATACCTTTCAACAATGATATCTCTTTGATGCTTTGTAAGCTCTCAGCAAACCATGGTGTTTACTATAGCAGATAACTGAGTAAATGTCTGGAAAATCCTACTAGGAAAGCTGAACTTCATCTGGGGTTAATCAGAGTCTCGTTAATTGATAGCATGTGTGTACCCAAGAAGACTGAATTGCTGTAATTAAATCAAAAGGTGCTTCAACAAAGTATTAGTTTAAGGGTGTGCACACACAGCAAAGTATGAGTTTAAGGGTGTGCACACTTATGCAACCAGCATACTGTACATTTTTTATATTTTTCCCCTAACAGATTTGTTTGTTTTTCAATTGGATTGTACAGGCTATAGGTCACATTAAAGGTGGGAAAAGTTTTGAAATAATTTATTGTGGTCTTATTTTTTAGATCACAAAAACTTTGCATTCTAACAGGGGTGTGAAAACTTTTTTTTCCACTGTGTATATATACATATATATATATATATATATATATATATATATATATATATATATATATATATATATATATATGTGTGTGTGTGTGTGTGTTCTTCCGTGTTGTTTCTGCTTTCTTCCGCTTTGTTGATGTACTATGCATGTGTATGGGACTTATGTTCCTAAGCTTAACACAGTACATCAGTGCTTTGGAAAGCAAGCAATGGAGAAAAGAAGATCTCCATTGCTTATTCGAAAAAAAAAACAAATTGTGAATTTAAAACAATGCAGAAGGACAGTTTAGAGGTACAAGAGAGAAAGGGCAAAAATACAAGGAAAATCAGGTATATTTCTTTAGTTTTGCATAGTGTACCTGATTTTCCTTGTATTTTCTATGCCCTCTGTATGCACCTCTTGACCTCTTAGCTGAAGAAAACTGTAAAACCTTAGCATGTATTAATAGAAGAAAGTCTGGTTGGACTTCAGCTACCGGACTTTTTTCTGTTGGTATATGCTCAGTTTACAATGTGCTCACTGGATAGCTGAGCAATCAGCATGCACATTTTTTAATACTAATGAGGTACCGTTTTTATAATATCTATAAAATAAGAGTTGAACTATATTTCAGTTTTCAGTGGTGAGTTATCAGGAAAGGGGTTAGGGTTGAATTACTGACCAGGATGTAAGATTTCTTTAATGCATTCCCAAACTTTTTTAGGGTTGTATAAAGTTATTATTGTTGTGATGATGTAAGGTATTGCCAGCTATTCCAGGAGATCCAGGTCTGTGCTGTGGATATGTAACATATGCCAGCACAGCTAGCTGGAATTTTGTAAAGAATTATATATTATTTGTATATCAAACTGATTTTGTACAGATGCTTGTGTTGAAAATTATATTTGTAAAGCTGCTTATGTTAAAAATGTACCAACTGTGTGCCCTACTGAGCAGAAAAAGAAATTCACATGTATTTGTGATATCCACACTCTAGGCCAGTAATCAAGGAGCCTGAATCTTCACCACTGACACTGGAGAGGGACCTTCACTTAGAATGCAAATGGATACACTCAATATTTCTAGATGCAGACCCCTCTGCATCAAGCATAATTTCCATTAAGCGCACACAGGGAACACATTCAGCCCAGGGTCTGGGTCTCTCTATCTGTCTCCCTCCAGGTCCCCAGTAAGACTCTCCACTAGCACAGCTGTAGGGTCAAGTCCTCAGCTGAGTGTCCAAGCCAAGTCCTCCAGCACCCTCTCTGTGAAACTAGTGCTTCCTGTCCCTGTTCTAAGTAGCTGACACACACACACACACACACACACACACACACACACACACACACACACACACACACACACACGCACACACACACACACACACACACACACACACACACACACACACACACACACACACACACACACACACACACACTCTTTGAGATTTAATTTTCACACACAAACACACACCCACACACACACACACACACACACACACACACACACACACACACACACACACACACACACACACACACACACACTTGGGAAAGGCTGGCACAGATTACCCGCTCTACTAACTTTGCCTAGACTATAAGGTAGATTCACTGCCACTAGTCAATTACTATAAGGCTCTTAAAAGAGTATCCAGTTATACTGTGTACAGTTAATACTTATATACATGGTAGTGTTGAGCAAACAGACTTTCAGCGGGGACCACAGTTATCACAAAATAAATATATGCAAATCATCCTATAACTTGAATATTTTCTAAAAGGACCAGCCACAATGAAATGTTTAAATATATTTAATAATAAATAATAAAAGAAAATGAAAATACAAAATATCTATTTACAGTAAACACTAGAGTTTCAATCACAGGAAATATTAAAAATAACACAGCTGGAAAGATTCACAGTTACAGAGAAAACAATACTTAACTATTCTCACAATATTTTCCTGACTAATCTAAAGATTACTATTCCCTGGTCCATTTACTAGAGCAAGGCAAGATAAAGTAGGTAAGGGATCCTTATAGGCCAGGTTCCAAGAAATGGACTGCCCAGTCTGACTGAAAGACCTCTCAATATAATATATAAATATGATTTCTGGGATAGCTTATAGGATGATATTACATCTGGTCATCTGACTTCTGGTTTCCACACTATCCCCTTTGGCTCAAAGCTACCAGGATTTAACACCTGTATGTCAATAATACACACACACACACACACACACACATAGAGCTTTGCTAAGATATGCTGCAGCTCCGGGGAGTCATATAACAATGTTAACACTTCTACTCCGCCTCCTACAAAGCTACTTAGCCAGTATTCTCACATTCATCTTTGGCTGCAATCAGAACTGTAAAATACAACATTTATCTATTTTCCAAAGTTAGCAGAGACTGAGTTTAGCCTCTTTTTTTCCCAGTATTCTCTGTTAAATGATATACCTTTAAATAGTTACAATAATACATGTATATTTCTTTTCTGTCCAGCAGGACACACTACTGATACATTTTAACACAAGCAACTTTACAAACACATTTTTCAACACAAGCATCTGTACAAATCAGATTGATATACAAATAACATATACTTCTTTACAAAATTCCAAATAGCTGTGCTGTCATATGTTACACATCCTCTGCCCAAGGTCTACTGGCCTGACCAGCAGTACCTGCCATTGTCACAGTATTATTGCAACTATTTAAATGTATATGTTTTAACAGAGGATACCAGGTGAGAAGAGGTGAATCTCAATCCACCTGACTTTGAAAAATATCAAGAAGTTAAATTACTTAATTTATGTCTTAAATATTATATCTTATAGTTCTCAGTGCAGCCAGAGACAAACATTCTGTGCTAAAAAGATTTCTGTATTGTCTTTGGGGTGAACTAATTGCTACTCTGGAGGAGTTGAATTGTTTATGGTTTTATGACTTCCAGAAGCTGCAACCAATCTTAGTAAGCTCTATGTGTGTGTATTATTGGCACATATGTGCTAAATCCTGTCAGTTTCTAGCAATAATGAGTAGCATGGGAACCAGAAGTCAGATGACCAGATATATGTGATGTCATTCTGTAATCTAGGACAGCAATGAAATGTTAATACTATTTGCATCTGAAATCTCAGAGCAGTCTGTTCTTGGAACCTGACAAGGAAAAACCCCTCACCTACTTCATCCTACCTTGCTCCAGTAAGTAATCAGGGAATAATAATTCTTTAGATCAGTCAGGAAAATATAGTGAGATTAGTTAAGTATTGTTTCTCAGTAACTGTGTGAACCTGTCCACCTTTATTATTTTTAATATTTCCTGTGTCTAAAACTCTGGTATTTATTGTAAATTGATATTTAGCATTTTCATGTTCATTATTATTTATTATTAATTATATTTAAATTTTTCATGGCAGCTGGTCCTTTAGAGAATATTTTAACCCTTGAGGGAACTCATATCTATTTGGTGACTCTGTGGCCACTCCAGAAAGCCTTATTGCATTGGCCAAAACAGTATAATTTGTATTAATATTAATTTCACTTAGTATAATTGGATGCCCTTGCAAAAGCCATAGAGTAGCTGGATTTGGAGTGTCTGTTGGCAGTGTAACTACTTTATAGTCTGGGAAGAAGGGAAAAGAGGTAGTAAATCTGTGCCAGCCAGCCTTTCACAGATGTGTGTGTGTGTGTGTGTGTGTGTGTGTGTGTGTGTGTGTGTGTGTGTGTGTGTGTGTGTGTGTGTGTGTGTGTGTTTATGTGTGAAAATCAAATTCCAAAGAGTTTGTGTGTCAGCTGCCTGGAGCAGGGACATGAAGCACTGGTTTCACAGAGAGGGTGCTGCAGGACTTGGCTTGGATACACAGCTGAAGACTCAACCATACATCTGTGCCAGTGTGGAGTCTTATTGGGGAGCTGGAGAAAGAGAGGAACCAGGCCCTGAACTGAGTGTGTTCCCTGTGTGTTTTTAAAGGAAAGCAGTGCTTAATGCAGAGAGCTGCATCTGGAAATACTGGGCATATCCTTTTTTGTTCCAAGTGAATGTCTACAGTGTCAGTGGTGAGTATTCAGTCTCCTTGATTACTGTCCCAGAGTGGGGACATCACAACAGTACAGTTTCATGCCCCCATTTATTTACTTTTATTATGATTGTGAAGCATGCTAAAGTTTTCAAGATATTCAGGTCTTTAATATTTTTGCCATTCTTTTTCTCTATCCTGCCTTAGCATTCTACTCTTTTTGGATAGCCAAATTGGATTATTTGCTTTTAGTCTCTTCTTTCTGGGAGGAACATGGTTATTTAGGATATTTAGAAAAGTTGCATTGAATTCAATTACAGCATCCTCGGAGTGGAGGATTTTTAGGAAATTCCAGTTAAAAGATGAGAGTGTAGTAATGAACATTTCTGAACATTGCCTGCAACATACAATGAGAAACCTGTTCTACTGGCCTGCTTCTGGCATGCAAGGTGCGTGCTTATAGAGCCCTACCCATCTGACATTTTAATGCACCTTTGAACTAGATAACCCCGTGTAAGGTCCCTTTGCAGAAACCATCGGTACAAGTCGAATGTGTGACAAATGTGTGACTCATGTGAACTGATCAGCTGGTGCACATACACATTAAAATAATGTCATTGGCTTTATTAACCACCTGGTAATTTGCAAAGTGAAAGCATTTCATTCTAATGTAATGCAGGCCCTCTTGTCCTTCCATGATCTTGACAGCAGGATGGGTACAATATATATGTACCTTAGCACCCTAGAGAAATGGATGATATCATAAAAAGTCTCCATGGTAATGGTTCTCTCCTACATTGACTTCAGTAACCAAATATGTTGTTCCACATGCTGTAGCAGATGTCAAAGACCTAGTTTCAGATTGGAACAGTTCATGCCTACAATACCCCTAAAATGCACCCTGTTGGTCACTAGAAGGTTCTTGTAGCTAAAATGGTTAATGTCATAGACACACTTTTGTCCACATGAATGTTCCTCAACAGTTCCACTTGTCAGCAAGACAGTTTCAGTAGATATCTTACCATATCTCTTTCCAGTTTGTAATGATCCACAATCAGTTGTTCTTTCATGAGGTGGTATGTCAGCCACTTTCTGTATTTCCTTCATTAGCATGGATTTTCATGACTCGCAATATTGCAAGTATTGATTCTGATGCTGTCCTGTAGCACAAGATGCTGTACTACTGCAGCTACTGTTCCTAACTTGTTTCCCATTATGTATACTATGAATCTTGATGTTCATTTTAGTCATGCACTGGGGCTCAGTATTACTGTTTTGTACATTTCTAAATTGGTTTCCCATCTTGACTCTCTTCATTTGCATAATCAGAGTGGGTAATTTTTATGGGGTTTCACATTTATTATGTCATCATGCAGTTACCAGCATGTGCTACATATTTCATTGTTTCAACCATTGTATAACCCCACTCTTTGTGTCTTAGAATATTTACACTCAACTTGTGACCACTCTCTGCACTAATTTGCACTGTGTAGTGATGTCTCTATGAATACCAATACCAATACTGTTACAAAGTGGCAAAACTTATGAAATTACAGCTACTGTACAGTTGGGAAAGTGATTATAATCTAAATTTTGTATACCACTGCAAGGTCTAATCAATGAAACTCTCATAAATGAAGTCTAGTTGGATTAGCATGTATACAGCATAGGTTCATAGCTTCATAGGTTGGTACTAGGCTATCAGCCCTAGGGCCTATACAAGCCTAGCCATAACAATTCCCTGGCTATTTCTTCCCACATTATTTACTTCCCTGGACCCCTGTCTAGCAGGGCGACTGACGTGATCCCAGGGATGAATTTCCTTTCTCCCATCCAATCGTCAAGGTTCCTTTTGAAGAGGGCAAATGAAGCACTCTGCTTGACATGTATGGGCAATCTATTCCAGAGTCTGGGAAGTCTCTGGGTCAGGAACCTATCCCTCCAGCATGTTTTGTTTATTGTGATGACAAGGTTTAGATCCCTGGAGTGTGTGGCTCTGAGGGATTGGGATTTCTTTAAGTGTAGCATGTCCAACATATCTGGGTTTGACATGGCCTTGTATGTTAAGCAGAGATCGCCTCTGAGTAGATGATATGCGACAGAGTATAGCTAGAGTTTTTTAAGGCGGTCAGCGTAGGGCATATGCTTTAGGCCTGTTATTCTTTTAGTGAGGTATTTCTGCGGCCTTTCCAGTTGTTGCAGATGTCTTGAGAGGTACATACCTAACGGGGCATTGTATTCTATAATGGGTCTAATGAGGGATGAGTAGAGTAGGACAATGACCTCCTTTTTTCTGGATGAAAAGCCCTTCATGATGAGGTGTGCCACATAGAAGGATTTCCTGACTGCTGTGGCGATGTGGTTATCGAAGGTCCCTAAGTCTCTTATCACACTTTTGGTGTTTAGTGTACTGCCACCTATATGGTAATTCATGGATACATGTTTTTCACAAAGGGGATAACTATACATTTCTTGGCATTGAGCTTGAGCCCATGGCTCTGGCACCAAGCATCTGTTTCTGTAAGGACCTTTTGTAGAGTATCCACATAATTTGGGGATTCAATAATGGCTCCCAGTTTGCAGTCATCTGCGAACTTTGTTAGCCAGAGTCCCTTAGTGTTGACCTGTACTTCAGAGAATTAGATTCCAAATGAGAGCAGCCCCAGGAGTGAACCCTGAGGTATTCCATTTGTCACTTGTCTGGAGCTGGAATTGGAGTCGGCTACGTTTACAGAGTGGGTTCTATCAGTAAGCCATGCCAGTTAGCAACCCATTGGGTGACGTAGGGATTAATGCCCAGCTTAGTAAGTTTATCTATGATTCCAGAGTGGGGGATGGTGTCAAAGGCCTTGGCAAGGTCTAGATAGGCTTTGTGGACCACCTTACCCTTGTCCATGGCTCTGGAGACTGATTTGAAGAAGTCAATCAGGTTTAGGAGACAAGATCGGCCTTTCACAAACCCAAACTGCGTGGGGTCCAGTGTTTGAAGGCTGCCAATGTCTTTGTTTATAAGTTCCCTGATAATACACTCCATGGTCTTGCAGATAAGGCTTGTCAGACTGATGGGATGGTAGTTTCCAGGATCCAAGGTGGATCCCCCCTTGTGGAGTGGGATAACTGTAGCTCTGCGCCACTCAGTGGGCACAAAACCTGAGGTGAGGCTATGTTTAAACATGACACTTAGGTGAGGTGCCAATTCATATTGTAGTTCATGTAGTACACAGCCCGTGATGTCATCTGGTCCCATGGATGCTGTATTCTTAGCTTTGGAGAGTGCGTTTTTTACCTGTGTAGCCGTTATTACCGGAATTTGGCAATCTTCCGGTATTGAGATGGGCCATTTAGGGGGTGAGAGGGGGTGAAGTTGACAGTTTAATATTATGAGTTAATTAGCAAATAAAAGAATCCAATTAGATGAATAAATTAAAATCAAACTATGGATGAACATCAGTTATTTGGAGTTCATACCTCTCTTCAGCACATCTGTTACCATGCACACTTTATTCACAACACTGCACACTCTAATGCATTTCATGTCAAGAGAGACATTTATAAAGGTAGAAACAGAACAGCACTGAGAAAGCTTGGGAAGAATGCATATGCAAGTGCTACAACTGAGAGAAGGCAGTAAAAATTACTTTTATGTTTCATTTAAAACTAGTGCAAATGTGCAATGAACAGATATATATGTGAGCATAAATAGGCCGTTGTCAAGGTAATACATCTGTGCAGCTATAATACACTTATACAACTGCATAAAGGAGTCAACAGTCATTTAAAATAGACAACATACTGAATTTATAAACAAACAATATGCAAAGCTGCAGGAAGAATGCGAAAGGAATGGACTTACTGCCGAATACACGTGTAATGGACCTACTGGGCATGTACACTTTTGCCCCAGACAGCAAAGTCATTTATGGGACTTTGTAGATTAACCAAGTAAGCAAGGACAGGTTCAACAAGCAATATTTGGTCAGTCAGGTAATATACTACAGAGCAAATGCAACTCAAGTTATACAGGGCCATTGTATCATGGTTACAGATGTGCATATCTGCAAACAAATGTAATATGCAGTTGCATCCTGTAGAGAAAGTTTCCAGGCCTGAAATTGATGGTTCCAATAAGTACAGCATACTAGCAGTATAAAGATGAAAGCAGGCAAAAAACACAAAATAAATGTCAATTCTGCAAATATCAACACTTAGACAGTGGTTGCTAGGAGAGTTTTGAGTGAGTCATTGTGGCCTGTAGGCAGGCCGAGATCAGTAGCCTGATCCGATTGACCCGAATCAAAATTGCTAAACACGGTTTAATGGAACTGCAATGCATTAAACACAGCTCAGTGTTTATTGCTTTTTTTTTTCGTGAGAGACCATCTTTTTTTTTTTTTTGTCCCTACCTGGGTTGCTGGAAATCTGGCAACCCTGCCTGTAGGACAGATCAGTTAATCAAAGCCCATCTTGTTAAAGCTTTTTTGATCAAGGAAATCTGCAGAACTCTGAGGTCAGGAAGCCTCTTTCCTTGAAGTAAGACGCTCTCAAAATGAGTTATTTTAAGGGGGATGTATTGTGACTCTTAAACAGGGTTGGTGAGGGTTATTTGTTTCTTTATTTTATTTACTCATTCATTCATTGATTTTTTTGATCGATTGTCATTTGATAACAGATGGGCTGGTCACAAAACCCTTTCAGCCATGACCTGGGCACATAACGGCAAAACTTTAGCACATCAAATATTCCAGATATCACATCAGTTAGAAAAGCAAACTACTTACAATACAGATAGAAAATAAAATAGTAAAATGTACATTTACAATAAAATAATTTGTGTAAGCAAATATTACAGTACAAATAGGGAAAGACTACTGCAGATTTATACAGGATATTTTGAATGCAGGAACATATTGAATTTGGCAGTGATATCATTCAGTAGTATATTTACAGTGTGTAATGATAAATGTTTTGTGCTTTCCAGTTACCGTACAAAAATATTCAGAAAATCAACATCCTTTCAAAGGAAAATACTTGTTCTTAGTGACTCTGACTTCATGCAAAATGCTGCTTTTGTAGCCAGGTATTGTCTTGACAAACGTTCTCTGAGGTATAAGAGTCTCTTGTGTGATATGTGATGTGATACTGAAATTTTTAAGAGAAAAAAAAAAAGAACACTCCTATGTGATTTTTAACTTAGCAAACACATGCTACAATATGTTCTGTATCAAGTGTTCAGACCTCAGTGGGTGTTGCAGGTAACTTGCCTAAGAGTGACAAAGGTGTAAACATCCATAATTGAAACATAAAATATATAAGGATATTAACTTTCTAGCTGCCATAACAAACATCAGAAGCACATGATGTGGTCCAAAATGGTGAGTGAAATTCACTTTTGCTCTTCTTTAATTAGCTTTTTGAAATGAACTCCCAGCACTTAAAGTATTTCTTGAAGAGAAGCATTTGTGAAATGAAACTGTTTAGATGGCTTCCAGACTCACCTTCCATTACAAGCAATTTTGCAAATCCCCTCATTTGAATGTGTTTTGCTTAGCAAATACTATTAAAATATCCACCAAATACAATTTGACAAGTATCATAGCTCCGTGCTTAGATGTTCATATACATTTTTTGAAAAGCAACCTTACTTTTTATGACTTATTCAAAACTGCCAGAATGGATTTATCAATAATTCTTCTTCTACAGACAAGTTATCTGGTACATGTCATGTCAGATCCCAGTAAGTTTTTCTTTTACATCTTGTTATGTCTAGTCAGAGTTTAAAAAATGTAGAAAAACAGGTGTCATTTTTGTTAATATACAAGAATTCTGTTTTATATGAGACAAAAACAAGTAAAAATGTGTCTTTCTAGTGAGAATATATATTTAAGACTGTTATTTCTCAATGATGGCACAAGCTATTTCATGTTAGTTTCTTTGTTAGCTTTCTTTTTTTCTTCCAATTTATATTACTATCTCAATTTTTATGTTTTTGTAATCGAACTTTTTTCCCCGGGGCCTCCACTGAAAAAAAGGCACCCAGTCGGACTTCCCTGGTAAACATATGTAAAATAAATAAAAATAAATAAATACATTTGGGAAATTAGTAAATTATTTTTTGGAAAGGGCGGTGCATTAGTTTTTCTTGAAAAACTGAATAAGGGAACACATGTTTTGAAATAGGTAATCTTCATCCCATGATTATATTTTATAAATTCAGTTAAGTGAAGCTCATTGCTTATGCTTTCCTGATCTTTTTTCTATGTTCGCTCACTTGCAGAAACATTGTTTCAGGTATTCATACAGTATTTATAATTTATTTAGTAGTTAAGCGGGCATTAATCAGGCCCATTTTCAGATATGAATACATTTCAAAACAAGCAACAACAGCAAAATTAATGTATGAAGTATAAAGTGGTTAAAATACAAAACCACACTGAGGATAGTTGTGGTAACTCACCCATAACCTGGAAGAAATACTGAGATTCATTTGAAAAACAAACAAAAAAATGTAAATATATTTAATTCACCTAAGACCATTTTATACATTAGAGGTGCCAGACCAGCCCTTGAAAAAATGAATATAAAATAATAATATTTGGGGGGTGTACACAAACAAAGCAGAAGGAGTAGCACTTGGCTTAGTTGCTGAACATGGGCAAATTTACAGAAAAGTAGCTTTATAAATTCACAAAAAAGTAATTGAATGCATATAAGTGACTTATTGTGAAAAGGAGGAACAAAGGAATGAACTTAATTGTAGTACTTGTTAAACTGAAAATATTCTACAAAGTCAATACCATCCTGATGTTGTTACTACATGTCTATTGTATGAGGATGCAATAAAATCAGTGACATGTATGATCATAATAAAGGAATATACATAGATAATGACAGCAAGTTTTAGAAACTAGCATTCTGCCATACAGAAAGATATCCAAAATGCAGCTTGAAATGGTCCTACCTTACACATAGTGTCCCAAAGACAGAACAATTTCAACAGCAACAACACTTATATATTTTGTCAAGGTTAAGTTTGCTGAGACTATATTTGCTGACAGCTGATCATCAACTGCATCACTCTGCAGATCTTTAGCATACGAACCGAAATTGTTAAATCCCAGTTTGTCCAGTACACTAGTCTATAAACATGAGGAGAAAAAGGTATAAAAGACAGAATTTGCTATGTTTGGCATGCTGCCATCCTTTCTTCAACAGCACTGACATCTTCAAAGTTGGAATGCAAAAGTATGTTGTGTTGGGACAACAATCTCTACATAGGATCAACCATGCATAAAAAAAGGTTTCATGTTTATTTAATTTTTTTCATGTGATCAAGGAAATGACTTTGACAAAAGGCTCAGTGGGAGCTACAGTCACTAATTTGAACAAATTCAATGAGTTGCATTGTATTAGCAATGCTTACATATTCTTGGCGAATTGTAACTTAAAGGAAAACTCCAGTCTGGAACAAAAATACTTTTTTTTTCATTTTTCTGTGCACTCTGGCTGTTTCAATGCATCAAAATCTCTTCAAGTGCTTTTCATTATATTTTAATATGTTTTTCCATGGTTGTTGTACTACTTGGCAAAGACAAGTTAGACAAATGGTCATTCTTTGAATAGCTGCCTTTCTTTGGCCAGCATGCTTCAGTTGTTGAAACACAGAAGGTCAAGCTGGACTGCATGAATGAGAGGGAGAGGTGCCATAAGTAATGGGTCTGAGAAGTGACCTCATGGGAGGTGTGCTACCTCATGGGAGTAAAAAAAAAAGAAAAAAAAATCTATGATTTGGCATTTAACCAGCACAGTTATTTGGGGAGTAACAGAAGAAGAGGACAGCTGTACAAGCTGCTGTACAACTGCCCTCCACAGATCATGTAGCTCACTCTTGGCCATATATACTGCATCAGTATAAATATTGTATCCCCTGTCACCTTCCTGTCCCCCATATACATATGTTATATAGGTTCATAGGTTCATAGGTTCATACTAGGCTATCTGCCCGAGGGCATTTACAAGCCTAGCCCATCGTTTTGTGGCTTACGCCACCCCTTTAGTATGGGGAACTATACCCATTATTTTGCTGTGCCTCTGTCGAGCAGTGACACTGAGGTAATCCCTGGGGTATATCTGCGATCTCCCATCCATTGGTCAAGATTTCTCTTGAACAAGGCCAGCGAGGTGCTCTGCCTCACATGTACCGGGATTTTGTTCCACAGCATAGGGAGTCTTTGGGTGATGAATCTATCCCTCCAGCACGCCCTATTAATAGCGTGTCAGGTTGTTTAAGTCTCGCCCTTGCCTTGTGGCTCTGATGGATCTAGATTTTTGAGGTGAAGCATATTCATCAAATCTGGGTTTGACATGGCCTTGTATGTTAGGCAAAGGTCACCTCTGAGCAAGCGGTGTTTACTGAATAGAGCTGGAGTTCTTTCAGTCGGGCAGCATAGGACAGATTTTTGAGACCCTTTATCCTTTTGGTGAGGAACTTTGTGGCCTCTCCAGCTGCTGCAAGTGTCGGGTCAGATACATTCCTAATGGGGCATTGTACTGATCATTGGTCTGATGAGTGATGAGTAAAGGGAGACTATGACCTCCCTTGATCTAGATGAGAATCCCTTCATGATAAGGTGGGCAATGTAGAAGGTCTTCCTAACTACTTTGGCTACATGGGTGTCGAATGACAGACTACTATCAACCTGGGTCCCCAGGTCCCTGATAACTTCTTCTGTGCTCAGTGGATTTCCACCTATTTGGTAGCTAGGGGTAACCTTGTTTTTCCCAAGGGTATGACTATGCATTTTTGGCATTTAACTTTAGGCCGTGGCTCTGGCAATCCGCTTCTGTGAGACTCTGAAGGACCCTTATGAAGGATATCTGTGTCAGATGTGTTTTCTACTATGGCGCCCAGTTTGCAGTCATCTGCAAACTTTGTCAGCCATAACCCTCCTGTGTTTGCTTGTACTTGAAAAAGTAGATGCCAAACAAGAGTGCCAGGACTGAGCCCTGTGGGACACCACTTGTGACAGGCTTTGAGGCTGACATGGCGGCAGCAGCTCTGACCCTGTGGGTTCTGTCACTCAGCCAGTTTGCAACCCATCTTGTGATGTATGGGTTGACATTTAAGCTGATGAGTTTTTCAATGATACCCTAATGGGGTATTGTATCGAAGGCCTTAGCCAGATCGAGGTAGGCTGTATGGACTGCCTTTCCCTCATCAATGGCTTTGGTGACTGTTTCGAAAAAGTCAACCAAGTTTAAAAGGCATGATCTGCCTTTGACAAAGCCAAACTGGGTTGGATCCAAGGTCTGCAAATTCCCTATGTCTTTATTTATGAGGTCCATTATGATCCTCTCCATGGCTTTGCAGATAAGGCTTGTCAAGCTAATGGGCCGGTAATTTCCAGGGTCGGTGGAGGCACCGCCTTTGTGAAGTGGTACCACAGTTGCAGTGCGCCACTCCCTGGGTACGTATCCAGAGGTAAGACTTTGATTAAACAGCTGTCCTAGCTGTGGGTTTAATTTCTCATTGAGTTCATGCACACAGCCGGGGACACCATCAGGTTCCATGGATGCTGTGTTTTTTGCTTTGGAGAGTTCAGTTCCTTCAGGCTGGAGATGTTTGGGGGCTGCAATCGTTTGGTATAGATATCTCTCTTTGGGGAGTTTGCACTGAACCTGTCAGCCAGTATGTTGGCAATGTCTGTAGGATCAGTAATCTTCACATCATTTTGAACTAGCTCTGAGCATATCTGGGAGTTTCCTCCCAGGTTTCTAACATAGCTAAAGAAGGCCTTATGATTGTCTTTTGAGTCTTTAGCTATTTTTCTCTCGAAATTTGCTTTGGATGATTTTATGAGAGCTCTTAGTTTTTACTTATAGTGATCAAGGGTGTCTTACCTTTAAGGATAAGGATTTTGCTCTATCTTGTAGTAGCTTCCTCCTTTTGTTGTAGAGTTTGTTTATGGCTGGGGTCCACCAGACGCTTTTGGTACAAAGTGCTTTGTACAAAGAGTCTTTGTTTTGCTTGGGATTGCCTTATCCATGCAGTCCTGCAGGTGCTGGTAGAAGGCATTTGTAAGTTCAGCGGCTTGAGTACTGTTTTCCTGGCTCGGGGCCTTAAAGGAGACCACACTAGTCTTTAGAAGTGTGAAGTCTTTTGAGAAGTTCTTTACTGTGGTCTTTTATTTCAGGTGGGGGTGGGGACCCCCAGCGAGATTAGTTTGTGGTCTGATCTCACCAGTGAGCGGTACACCTCCGGTGTTGAACATTGTGCTCCCATGTGTGATGATGATGATCAAGTATGTTATCTCCTCTTGTGGGGATGGTGACTAGTTGTTCCATGGCATTTGAGTTTATGAATTCCAGGAACTTTTGGGCTAGGGTGTTTGGGCTTGAGTAGTGTTCCCAGTCTATATTAGGGTAATTAAAGTCACCTAGTATGATGGTGTTTGGTGATACATTTATCCCTCTAGTGTTTTCCGGAAGGCCATGTGAGGTTCCTGAGTTTGTGAGGGTGGCCTGTAACATGCTACAATTTGCAGAGCAGTCTTGCCTATGGTTAATTGCACCTGGATGGTCTCCGATGCATCGCGTTGCCACCAGTCTTGAGGTGTGGGTGTCCTTGATGAATATGGATACCCCTCCTTTCTTGGTATTGTCCAGATTTTGGGGCCGGAACGCATGATATGAGGTAAAACCTGATAGCGCTGGGGTGCTCTCAGGAGCCTTGAACCAGGTTTCTGTCACAGCACAGACATCGATGTTCTCCATACTGAGAAGGGCCTCGAGTGCATTTTGAGATTTAGACTTCTGGCATTGAGCAGCATTACCCTAGTTTTTTTTTTTTTGTGTTCTAGGGTGGTAGGTTTAGAATTTGAGCCTTGCCTAAAAAAGGCACTATGGGGGTGGCAAGAGCCTTTGCCAATATCCGGAATCCCAGGGGTGACAGGTGCAAGCCGTCCCTTGCGAAGCAGCGTGGCTTGTCCAGCATGTCATCCCAGGCAGACAGACACTGGATCCCCTTTGAATGACACTAGTGTTTAAGCCAATTGTTAAAGCTGATCATCTTATCTCTGTATTGTGGCATCATTCTTGGTGAAGGTAGGATACTGCTCAAGGTCAGGGTCATACATATGTACTGTATTCAATAGATCATGCTGGTAGTACAGAGGGACTAATTTGTAGGTTTGTGAAGGAATGGGTTGCCAGAGCACAGGGTTTGGTTTCCTTATCTTCCGTTTTACTTCAGTGTGTCTTTCCATTAGACAGTTCACCTGATTTCACCCCTTGGCTAAGAAACTGCTAGTTTGGTCAGTAATGAAATACCTAGTACGTATAAACATGTTTGTTCTCGATTTTGGTCAGTAATGAAATACCTAGTATGTATAAACATGTCTGTTCTTGATTTTTGCCAGTAATGAAATATCTAGTATGTATAAACATGTCTGTTCTCGATTTTGGTCAGTAATGAAATACCTAGTATGTATAAACATGTCCTTGATTTATCTCACCATTACTTTACTTGTTTTGTCCACGAATCTCAAACAAAGTAGTTGAGGGGTATGATACCATATATCATAGAACATGCTTCTCAACTGCATTGCACAAGACATTTGCAGAAAGCAAATTATAAGGAGTGACCAAAGAATAAACCACAGAGATGTTAGTCACCTCCTATCATAGTGCGATGATGTGTCAGAAAATAAATACTTTTATGATAAATAAAAAAATTATGCTGCACTCAGGGACATTACAAAAGACATGGTGAATAGTTGAGATTTATATGCCTTGCCCCATAACACATATGGGAGCATGCAAAGACTCCATTTTACCCACCCATCTGCAGTGGGAGAGGGGATTCCTTACCATCGCTGATCCCAATGATCTGAGTTTGAGTACCACCTCACACTAATGGAGACAAGTGGGGGATGTTGCTGAGCCATGTTATGTGTGCCTCTCATTGGTGAGAGGAGTGGCTTAACACAGAAGGGTGCTGCATCTCATATCACATTCCCTTTAAGGAAACTGTATGTCAGCAGGTTATTCCTGCAATGTAAGCTTCATTACAGCATGCTTGTTTGGATGTGGCTCAATGAGGAACTGCGGCTCAGCAAACAGTAGTGAGAACTTTTTCCATAAAATGTCTATCATGGGGGCTCACCATTTAAATCTGATATTCTTTTACTGTTTGCATGTCATCTTCAGGGAATCCATTTCAAGTCTCCTTTTTATGAATCATGCTATACATAAGGAAACTATGTGACTTTTAGCTCCAGTATAAATGGAATGGCAGTACTATGAGTCACAGGTATACTTAGCTCTCAAATGGACCAGGGACAAATCTCAACAGAATCAGGGACAAGTCCTGAAATAATCAGGGACACACCAGGGTCAAATCTCAAATGAATGAGGGACCAATACAGAAATAATCAGGGATACACCAGGGACAAATCTCAACAGAAACGGCAACCAATCCTGAAATGATCAGAGACATACCAGGGTCAAGTCTCGACATAATCACGGACCAATCCAGAAATAACCAGTGATACACCAGGGACAAATCTCAGCAGAACTGGGGACAAATCCTGAAATAATTAGGGACACACCAGGGTCAAATCTCAATAGAATCAGGGACCAAGCCAAAAATAATCAGGGACACACCAGGGTCAAATCTCAACAGAATCAGTGACAAATTCTTAAATAGTCAGACACTTTTTTTAAAATATTAGGACTACTACTTGAGATATTGACAGAATAAGAGAATGTAAATTAATATACCTTGTGTAAAAGTAAAATGTCTATAACTCCAATTATTCTCATTATTTACTAAGGGTAATTCACCAACTTTTCTCCAAAAGTCACCAGTTTTAGAAGGGATTAAGGGGGACAGAGTTAAAATTTGAGCCAAAATCAGGAATGTCTCTGAAAATCAGAGATCGGTATCTTTCACAGCTTCTGGAATCTAACTGCTTTTGACTTTTTGCCAGAATTACTCTGGCATGTATTGTTCTTTAAACTGTTCTATCTTTTTCAGAGTAGTTGTAAATCCCCAACAAAGTAAAGTACCTGACCTGCAGTTTTTTATAAGAATGCCAGTTTGAATCCATTTAACAAAGCCAGACTCTCCCCCACATTCTTCAAGGGGTATCAAAGCTTTCGCTGTAATCCATTGTGTGTTAACTCCTTCAGAGTACTTTTCAGCAGGCATACAAACTTCTGCTATGGCCAGTGTCTGCAGTGTGAAAGTGTGCACTTTTTGTCCATATTGTTGGAGATATGTTCCTTATTTGCTTAGAAGTTTTTAACTTTTACAAATTATGTCATGTTGTGTGAATTCTTATAGTGTAGCAGCACAGAACAAACTAGGCAAATCTTTTGTTCTTTAATTTGTGCTAGTAAAGGCTTCTTTCTTTGTTGAGGAACACGTCTATGTGCATTATATGTTCTGCCGTTGCATTGCTACCCACTTGATTTGCCATAATCTAGCATACTAAAATTTAATTCAAATTATAATCCTCGAGTATGACAATTAGTAGTTATTTTCAGTTTTGAACATAAATATTGCTATCTATAAAAATGTATTTGTAGAAAAGAATACATCCAGCAAATGGAATATAACTCCGTCTCCTGTAGACTGCTGAGGGTTGATCTATGCCTGGTTTACAAGGCATCCACAAACCTCACACTTATGAATCCTGTACATATTCGTAAGTCAAAGAATACTAGAAATACAAGGTCTAGGGACCTGAATTTTGTCTGTGACTTAAACAGAACATGTTGGAAACAGATATGTGCCCCAAGGAATTCCCCTCCTGTGGAAAATGCTTCCCATCCATGTGAAGCTAAGTTCAACTATTACCCAGTTTAAGCACAACCTAGACCAGTGGATGGAGAATAGGAACTTTACACTTGGCCTGGAACCCATATCGCTTATGGACAAAGGTAGCTTATAAATGCTTGGCCTTCATTGTCCTATTTGGATAAAGGACATCATTATTCATTCAGGAAAACCTGACCAGGCTTAGAAAGGCCACCTCCCCCCTGGTCATTAGCCTAGTAACAATCTATAAATCTATGATATATATATGTATATATATATATATATATATATATATATATATATATATATATATATATATATATATAATTGGACTATCTGGTGCAAACTCATCACATCCCATAATCATCAAATTAATATTTCCATCTCAGCGGTGTTTTACCCCTTTCACTGAAGTTGTACAAACTGGAGTATACCTGCATAAATTAACCACACTGTTTGGAAGGTCATCTTTTTTTTTTACTTTTTAAGAAAATAAAATTTTGTTAAAATACTTATTGGGTGCAATGACTTCATACTCAATAATTCATTAGGGAGTCTAAAGGTGAATGCCACTTTAGAATCATTAAGCACTCTTTTCTGTAAGAATGCATATTCACAGGGGTAGGCATGGGCACTGGAACCATAGAGCGCAGGGGGAGGGGAATCCTCCTACCTCTGCCCCTCTCATTTTCCACACCTCCAACTGCCACAGTGACATCAGCGCACCTATTTCCAGCTGTTTCTGTGTGTGGGAATGGATTTTAGAAGCTGCTGCCTGCAGCACCTGTTTCCAGCTGTTTTTGCAAGTGCAAACAGATTTCAGAAGCTGCTGCCTGCAGAAATGGATGTAATTGCAGAGTGGAGCAGACATACACTGAAGCAGTAACAACAGGATTTAGATTTCATTGCAGAGTGGAGCAGAATGCTAGTCTATCAGAGTGAGTACACATGCTACTGGTGTGTGTGTAAATGCCCCCAGCAGGATATATCTGGTGGTTAAAGGTACTCTGGCTCAAACCCTGTACCTTGGGTACAGGTAAAAGGAGCCTAAAGTCCCTAGCCACCATCACTTGTGAATGCATGCCTCACATTTTTGTTATGTTCCTCTGGTTTGCAGGAGTGGTAAAACCTTTTATTCTAGCAATTTTCTAAGGTTATAAAATCAGTATTTGAAATCTGTCCCTATTTTGGGTCTGTATTCCCCCATTATTGGCTTTATTCTGTATTTTTGCGCTAATAGGTTGAGAGCTATGGTGAGAAATGAGACCTGACTTCACTAAATGATATGATAGCCATTTAAGTTTGTCTTCCTGCTTTTTAAAGAAACTGCTGGCTTAGCTTAGTGGTATGCTGCTCTGACTGTAGTGTAGAGGTTTCTGGGTTCAAGACTTGGCAGTGAAATGCATGGTGGCAATGACATTTTATGCAAGCAACTTTCCAAAATTATACACTCAATGTTTAAAATGTGTCCCTGGTTTTTGGCCTTTTGCCCCCCCCCCCAATTGAAAATAAGTTCAAGAAGCTGTGCAACATGCCTATGGCTTACACTCTACTGTGATTCTGTATTTATATATTGTGTGTAGAAGTAAACTGTTATCATGGAAATGTTCTGAATAGGGCAGTTTTGTCATTACTGGTGCATGCATTTTGCTTCATTGCCTAATGGAAAAATGTTTAAACAATAAATTTAAAATGCGCTCTAACCTAAGTCTAACAAGTGTGCTGTATTATACAAGGAATATAATTTAATACAATCAGGAAGGTGAATCAAGGAATGCATACATGTATGCATGGCCCTAAAAATGTGTTTGAAAACAGCCCAGACGAAAATGTTAAAGGCTCAAAAATTATGGGCAAATTCTAAGCTTTACTCTTGTTTCTAAAGCAATGGATAAAGGTAAAACAGTTCACACCACATTACCTTGACCTGGCCAAGCCTTTTGACTACTCAGGTGTAGTACAAAAGATGAATAATGTAGGAGCAAACACTTACATCACCAGCTGCATTGTCAACTTGGCTCACAGGATGCAGGAGATCAAAACAGGGGAAGAGACCAGTCACCAATAGAGTCCCCAGGGTTCAGTGCTGAGACTTTCTGTTTGGCATATACATCTCAAAAGTAAAAGGAAATACAAAAGAGCTTTGGCCAGCTAAGTTTGAGATGACTGCAAGCTAGGAGAAGTTATTGAATCCCCAAATGACTTAACCAGCATGCAGGGAGGTTTGCCCCAAATAATAACTGGTGTCAAAATCATGACAATGCCATCTGAGAACTGATCCAATTGTTTGGCATTTGGGAACTTGTGTGTACAGTGCCTAACCTTTGTCCAACATGTGCCCAGAGTCATAAGAAAGCATTTCTATATTGCACAGCTTATAAACAAATTGATTGTGACTAGATGTAGAGATGTTGTTGTCCCCTTTTACAAAGCTCTCATTATGTCAATCATTTTGTATAATGCCCACTTTGGCATGTATCTGTCCAGCCCCATGCAGCAACTGGAATACCTTCAGAGATACCTTACTAAAAGGCTACCAGTCGTAAACAATAGGTCTTGCATGGACCACCTCAAAGATTTATTACTATGCTCAGTATCCTACAGAGTGCTTAGAGGTGACATGTCTGGCATACAAAGCATCCTCTGACATAAATACAGATGGACCTACTGAGCATTAGCAAGTCAAACGGCATCACAAATACTCAGTCCAGGTATCTAAACTGACAGTTGTGGAGAGATGGATATATATCACAGAGGCTACCACTTTTCCAGAACAGACTATCCATAAAAATAAAGCAAAGCTCATCCATCCATATTCAAATGCAACTTGGATCTAAGGATGGGTAATAGAAAATGTACTCTAGGATTTCCTCTCATGCCACTAATGGATATAGGCAGTTCCTAAATGTTGCATTCGTTACATGGCCCTCTCAAATTATCTATGGTATGATCACAGTTGTTCTCACTAGGGCTAATATACAATTACAGCCATGGGGATAGCTAAGACCAACCAGAAAATGTAAATTCAAGCACCAAAAGGGAATTAGCTAAGCTTAAAATGTCCTCCAAGTGAACCTATGTTGTGGTAGCAAATAGTTATAAAATAATTACCCTTTTTAGTTCACTAAGTGCCCCTGTTACCCTCCGCCCCCCCCCCCCTCAGTCTTTAACAGCTTTCGGTGCCTATGGGGGTAGGCTATTTGTGTATATGGTCTTTGGTCATGTATAATTTTGATTATTCCTTTTTGGTGAAATTTAACTCATTCCCTCCAGTGGAAGTCTGGAAGTTTGCACTATAACTTCCAATGGGCGGAGCCTACGCTTTTTGATAGAATTAAATTATATCCTCACATTTCAAACGAATGTTCATTCTGGAGCCGTTACTTGAGAAGTGTAAATGGCAAACTCTTCAGCACAAACTACTTTTGTAATAATAGTATTTTTTAGGTTGCAGGTCTAAACTGGATTTTATAATCACAGCAAACATAGCAACTATTAAGTTTGTAATATTTTGTAAGCAATTTGCAGTATTCCTGCAACCACTCAGAACTCAAAGTTGCACACACAACAGCATTTTGTTCATCCAGTTGAGCGCTTTCATATGAGGCTAAGCAGTTCTTTCTGTGTTACCTGGTTGTTAAGATATTTAGAAAAACTCAAAATTTATGAAATTAAAAATAAATATTATATGAACAACAATTAATGTCTCTATCTGTACTGGACAAAGGTCAGGTATCAACACAGTTGTAGCTGCCACTGTGTAAGCTTAAATACATCTTTTTTTTAATACTGTGTATGTAACATGGTTTTGAAATTATTAATCCAAACGTTAAAAGCAATATTTGACATCAAGAGGTGTCAACAGGATGTAACTGCAGAAACTGTTGCTTTGGAGGAGATTTTGATTTTTATCAGAATGTTAAATTGAAGGAAATCCTACTCATATGAAGACAGTTGTTTTAATTCTTGTACAAGTAAGTAATTTTATGCATATTGCTGAGGTGTGCTTTAGGGCTAGGACTGGTTTTGGTTGTGATTAGAATTAGTGTTAGGGTTAGGATGATTAGGTTCAGATTTACAGTTAGGTTAGGGTTAGTGTTAAATTTGGTTAATTGATATAGTTATGTTTAGGGTAACGGTTATTGGGTTTACTTTTATGATTAAGGTTGTTATTAGAACTAGGTTAAGTTAACTTTAGGGCTAAGGTTATGGTTACATGTAGGAACAGGTTTACTGCTATGATAAGATTATATTTAAGGAGTATGTGTAATATTATGTTCTGTGTGGAGAGGCTGGAAGTTTGCTTTCCACAGCTATTAATATTTACATGTGCAAATACTGTGGATTTTCCACAAATTTATGACTAGAAAAAAATATTTTTAAATTTTTTTTATGTTCACATGTTTGGACTCATTTTTTTATCAATGAAGAGTTTATCACTGCACAACTTACACTCTCAGCATTTATTATTTGTATTATTCTTGACCGCCATTTTAAATATATATATTTTTTTCATTATTTGTAGCTTTCTTCTTTCATTTGTTATGAAAAAAAAATATATACAGCCTGATTGTCTTTTGTCTTTTTTATATAAAGCCAGACTTCAGTAAATTATTGGAAATGTTACATAAAGCTTCTTCCACGAATGCATTGCTGCCCTTATAAAAAGAGAACGGTGAGTTCATCAATGAAGATCAGCCTGTGGGAGGAATGCTGTATTTTCAACTAAGTCGAGCAGTAAAAATACCTCCAGCAAAGCACCTAATTGATCCTTAGCATACAAGGAATGGTGTGATAGTGCATCCAATGTTATTTGCTTAGTATAACTGCCTAGTTATACCTGAATACGTATCCCAGAGGAGCACAAGCTATCAAAATATAATTTGAACCTTATAAAGTTAGCTTGCTGAATTATTATCGGCAGAGCATTTGAAAGGGAAACAGCCTTTACACAAAAAAAAATCTATCTGATATTTTTAAATGTGTCAACTTCAATTTTAAAATTGCTGTTTTTTATTCATATAAAAGACTGTATGACAAACCCTCAGAATATATGCCAAGTTGCCATCAACTCCTCATTGATACTTCTATAAACCAATATTTAAAAACCTTGTAGGAACCTGTAGAGACTGAATATAACTTTAAAATACTAAGCCTATCTTTACAGCTTAAGGTTTTTGTCAATTTTTGCCACCACTATATGTCGATTATTAGCCCCCTCCAAACCTATAGACCCATTTGTTCACCATCACCAGGATGACAGTTCCAAATGCCATTATCATTTAGGCAGCCACATATATTGGTTCAATATTTTCTTGTTTTCATTCCTAACACCCCAACAAATTACCGGGGGGGTTGTAGTGGGCTGACCACAAAGGCGATTTCCTCCAAGCTGCCCTGCTCCTCCCAAGGAAGCATTTGTGGTGATTTCCTTAGTCTTCACCTGGGAAATTGCACTGATGAGCATGCCCCTGAGCATGTACAACCCCTCCACCTGTCAGCAAACCATGTCTCTTCACCCATCCCCTTTGCTTGGCTCATGCAATACCAGGGCTGATAATCAAATACTAGTTACTTGGGTCGCAGTAAGAGCTCCAGGTCTTTGCATCAGTGGGACAGTTTTTTTAACATTTGTCTTTTGCTGTGTTCCATCACAGGGTTACATTTGCTCATAAATACTGCTGTATGGCTCTATCTACCTCCCTTCTGCCCCAAATGTAGGCACACATAGGCTGCTGGCATGTCCCCTCCACAAACAATGTCTTTCAGAGATGCAGACAAGATTGATGAGCTGGTTATCCCTTAACACTATGCATGCTGGCATCACCTTTGTAGGCAGACCATAAGGCATATTATGAGTGTGTGTGTGTGTGTGTGTGTGTGTGTGTGTGTGTGTGTGTGTGTGTGTGTGTGTGTGTGTGTGTGTGTGTGTGTGTGTGTGTGTGTGTGTGCGTGTGTGTGTGTGTGTGTGTGTGTGTGTGTGTGTGTGTGTGTGTGTGTGTGTGTGTGTGTGTGTGTGTGAGAGAGAGTGTGTGCTTGTAAATGTTTGTGTGCATTTGCCCTCCCAGGATGTCTATAAAAATGTTTATGCCTCCCTGGACAACCAAGCCCAGCAACTGTTCTGATGCCTGGCCTCCATCAGGCTACACTGAATAGCATGCCTCCATGTCCTCACTAGGAAAGACAAGAAGGGGCTGCTGCTCCTTTTCCTCAAACTAGTTCAACTAGCTCTGTAAGTTACTAACTTAGCATAGATCACCCCAGATTCAGTCAGGGAGTTATCCCTTTCTACCATCAGAGCTTACTAACCTAACAGAATTAATATTTTTGGTTAAATGCCACTAAAGTCTTTCAAGTTTGCTTATTTCTGACTTCCTAGAAAGGCAGAAAGCAGCACAAAATACTAGGTGGTGGTGTATGTAAGACTTATAAGATTGCAACATAAGTTCAAGTTTCTTTTATGTGACTGTACATATGTGATCCATCATTATTACAAAATGATCAAACAGCCAGAAAACTAATAAACAAAAAATCAGCAAGCAAAAGATCGTGGTTCCAAAAGTTTTACTGAAACACAGACACGTACAAGGCTTAAAGCGCTTTTCGTTTGCACTAAAGCAAAATTCTTCAGAAGACCTTGTAACTAGAAAACCGCCACATTTTAAAATACATCACTGCTTACATCACAGGTATACATTACTGTGTGAAAAACAGCTTAAAGTTGTAGAACATTAAAAGACAAATGGATATGAACCTAATACCATAATACCAATTGCCTCAGATATAACATTCATGTGATTCAAAGCTTTAAAAACCAAAATACAAAAAACAAAAGGAACAATAAAACTATAAATGTAGTATAATATGACAGAATATTATATAATGTTGGCAAATTTATTTGTTTTGGAACCACGACCTTTTGCTTGCTGATTTTTTGATTATTACGAAATGACACATTGGTATCAACATGGCTAGTGAATTCACAGTTATTATAAATTGTTATCCCAAGTTCTCTTGAGGCATCAAGTGAAGGCAATATTTGTTTTTTTTTTTGTTTTGTATGGAAAAGGAATAATCCATACAGTTGTTCCCAAAGTATAATTCATAATTTTTTTTTTAATTGAAGGACAGTCCATTGTTAAGGGCCCACATATTGGTTCGACAAAGAATTCACTATGTCAACAGTTTTGTTGTCATCTGATAATTTATTAAGCAATACATTATTTGTGACTGGGAAAGAGGGTGTAAAGATGCTATTTCTTAAAAATAACCTCTGTTGGACACCACTGTAAAATGGTTTCATGTCTGACATTTTTTTTGTCAGTCCTGACTTTTTGTAGTCTTTCCTATATTCGTTTTTTTAAACAAGAAACATCTTTATTAAATTATAACTTATGACATAGGCAATCATACATTTTTATAAATGAAAGCAAACCATATTGATACATTTTCAGTTGTAAACATTATACATCACTATTAATTTACACAGTCATTATCAAACATTATATGGCTCATTCAGATCCTGCCTTCCCGTAAACCTCATTCCTTCTCCAAAACATTATTCTGCATTTTTTCTATGTAATTTGCTTCTATCCTTTTCAAAAGATCCTACTTCCAGTTCTTTTTTTTTTCAAATCTTTGTTTTTATTTTTTGTTGTTACATTAAAAAAATTGTAAAATACAATACACAGTAACAGATGATAATACATTGAAAGTAAACCATTTACAAAGTTAGATGAAGCAACAGTTGATTCTAGTAATAGACAAGTATCTTTAAAGTTTGTTTTCTCAATATCAAGAGAGACATAACTGGACAGCAGTGCAAGATGAACAGACATATGAAAAATATGACAATATTAACATTGTTAATGCCAGAGCGAGATGAACAGACATATGAGAAATATGACAATATTAACATTGTTAATGGCAGAGCGAGATGAACAGACATATGAGAAATATGACAATATTAACATTGTTAATGGCAGAGCGAGATGAACAGACATATGAGAAATATGACAATATTAACATTGTTAATGGCAGAGCGAGATGAACAGACATATGAGAAATATGACAGTATTAACATTGTTAATGCACAATGTAGCTTTTTGCACATAGTCAGAATGTATTATAAGTTCATAGATTAGTACTAAGCTAACTGCCCTTGCGAACTATTTTAAGCCTAGCCAGTTGTCTCTTGTGAGACTCAAACCCTGCACCTTATGTTTGCAAGGCAAACACCTTAACCATTAGGCCACCCTCCCAAATCATGGCATATTAGATAACTATACAGTGTTATAGAATACAGGAAAGACCAACAGAGAAAGAAACAAAGAAAAAACTCACAAAAAAAACCAATTTCTATATACAACTATTTACAAATAATGTTACAATATAGTAACAGGATTCTAATTACATTTAACAAGAAGAGATAGTTCTCATCTTTGTATGCATCTTATATACATGTAACCATTAGAGAACACAGCGGAGTAAGACTCTGATGAGGAGGAGACTGGTGGCGATACTACTAAAGGACACTGACTACAGAAAAACATTGTTTGCTATGTTAAGATGCAGTCAAGGGTAATACTCTAGAACCTGAGGTATTTCAGGTGCTTATTCACACTGTTAGTGGTTAGTTTATGAGATAAAATATACTTGGATGCTATGTTTATAAAGTTGCCCCAATCTAGTATTGATCGATCTATCCAGCTCTGTGTAATATAGAGCTTGATTAACATGAAGAGATATCAGTAGAGGTTATGTCCTCATGGCATATATGAAGTGTAGCAAATTCCCAGGAGAGAGTGGATTTGCCATAGCTCATTTTTTTAAGTTTGATCCTTAGGGAATTCCATAGATTGAGCATGTTTCAGCATGACTGAGCATATTTACACTACTATAGAATATGTAGGAGGTCAGCTTTAACTGTGAGGCAAAAAGGGCAGAAGAGTGAAGAGTTAGGAAAATAAGAGTTTAAACATTCTGGAGTATAGTAAGCATTATTATTAAATATTAACTGGGTGTATAATAGTTTCTTAAAAGGGACAAAATTGTTTGTGAGATTAATTGCTTGGGAGAGATGACCATCTGTCAGGTCAGGCTTTTTGTCTCTCCAATATTGTGCAAATGTAATATAGGATTGGTATCTAGCTGTAGAGACTAGCTTAAAAGTGATTGAAAGCTTCTTCTTTTTGATTTTTAGACATCTCAGGAGTGAAGTGGTCAAGTTTATTTCTTCTTGTAACTTATTTGGGAAGCAACCTAAGGTAGAAATTAATTCTTTGATTTGTCTCAAGATTATTTTGTATTTTCTATTTAAGTTTTGTTCTGATATCATTTAGGGAGTAGTCCTTAAACTGAAAGAAATCCCATACTGTTAAGGTTTTAATTTGAGGGAATTGATCTAGGTTTAGCATTTTGTTACCCTATTTTAGATTTGGGTTCAGGTGAATGGGCTGCAAGAGAATGAGCACATTTGACAGACCTAATAAGGTGAAGAGTTTTTGAAATATATTAATCTTATGCTTAATTAGGTTGTGTAATTTAATGCATTTTAATAAAGATTTATTTATGAAGGGTAATGGTTTGGGGTTTATTTTGCAACTTTTCACATGATCCTGCCAGAGACCGATCCATTGAGGAATTTGAGTTATTTCATCTGAATTATGGTCTGCAATTAGTATGATTCTACTGGCACAGATTATGTCATAATACAATCTGAAATTGGGTATTTCCAGTCCTCCCTTGTCTTTTTGTCAGCATTAATCTTGATAAGGAGGTTCTAGGATTTTTAGGGAACTATATAAATTTAGTTAGGGTTCTGCTCATTTTTTGAAAAAAATTAGTAGAATGATATTATTGTCTGTTGAATTCAGCTGGAACAATATTCTGGATAGAGCATTCATTTTTAGTATTGCTATTTTAGACAAGAAGGGGAAATTCAAGTTTTTCCATCTAGTTAAATACTTTTCTATGGATGACCATATTCTAAGGAGGTTATTATGAAGGGAGTTTTTATAATTATGGTCAAATATTATCCCTAGATATTTAAGAGTATAGTTCAGCTTTATTTGGGATATGGGAAACAGAGCTTCTTTATGACTGTTCGGGTTAAGATAATAAGAGATTTTGAGGGGTTAAATTTGCAGTTGGAAGTTTTTGAGAAGATTTCAATTGTATTTTGGACTTTAGTAAGATGAGTGTTAGGAAGTTGGAAATATATAATGAGGTTGTCTGCAAATGCTGAAAAGGCAAGCTTATTTCCCAGAATGTTGGGTATACAATGAAAGGTTTTTTGCATTAAGTGTAAGAATAGGGGTTCAATATATATATATATATCTATATATATATATATATATATATATATATATATATATATATATATATATATGTTAAAAAGGTATGGTGAGAGGGGACAGCCCTGTATAGTGCCATTATTTAGTTTTATTTGTGATGATTGTAGCTTATTGATTACGAGAGTTGTATATGAAGAGTTATATAGGATTTTAATTATATTTACGAAACTGTCTGGAAAGTTGAATTGTTGTAGAGTTAAGAATAAAAATTGATGGTTTACTCTGTCGAAAGCCTTTGTGGTGTCTAATGCCATAAGGTATAGGGGAAGTTTGTGTTTTGCAGTAAATTGTATAGCCGCTTCTAGGGTAAGTGTATTGTCCCAAGTCTGTCTTCCCTTCATGAATCCTGATTGCTGTGGAGATATAATTGAATGGATGACTCATTTAATTCTATTGGCTAGAGTTGTAGCCAGAATTTTGACATTTACATTAATAAGTGAAATAGGCCTATAATTTGATGGATTAAATTTGTCAGTATTGTGTTTATGAATAAAGATGGTTTTAGAGGTGTTAAGATATAAATCAGCAAAGCCATGTTTACAAATATGATCAAAGACTTTAAGGATAGGGACAAGTTTCAAGGCAAACTTTTTACAAAAATTCAAAGTAAACCCATCAGGACCTGCTGCCTTGTTACTTTTGAGACTCTTTATTGCTTCCATAATTTCTTCAGTTTTTAGAGGGGATTCAAGATTTTCAAATTGTTGCTTTCCAATTTTTGGGAATGTAAAAGCATTAAAGAAGGAGTTTTAAGGCTGCGGATCTATTTTCTTCTGTGGTCCATATTGTCTTATCATATATATTTTCAAAGATACGTACTATATCTTGATTATTTGTGATTATTTCATTATTATGTTTAATTTATGAAACTCTAGGTGGGTCTTGTTGAGCTTTTGTGAGCCTAGCTAATAACCTGGAGAGCTGTTGAGTCTCTTCGGAGTAGTTGGCTAGGAGTTTTGCTTCTCTGAATGAGAGGTTTTGAGCATGCAAATGATACAAGTCTTTCTTTTGGTTGATGAGTTGGGCTTCAAGTTCAGGGCAGAAATTTTCTTGGAGTGATTTTTCAATGTCTTGGATTTTCTGTTTAATTTCAGTCTCTTTCTCTCTAGCAAGTTTTTTAAAAATAGAGGCCTTTTGGATCATCAGCCCCTTGATTTTAACTTTTGTGGCTGCCCATAGAATGGCCAGAGTGATGTCTGAGGTTAATAAGTCAGTATTAAGATCATCCAGTATAGTGCTGATTTCATTAACTACGTCTTCCTTTTCAAGAAGATTTGGGTTTAGGGTGTTTTGTTTGACTGTTTTGTGTAAATAGTTTTTCATTTAAGAGCTCCTATAATCATGATCTGATCTGGGAATTTTGAACTTGTAGATCCTGAACAATAAAGAAGTCTTGTTGTTTATGGGGGGGGCATATATATTTAGAAATGTCTTTGTTCCAAACATCATTTAACAGGTGTGTCTCTTTTTTGACATCTTCAAACACAATGTGAAATAAACATTCTGTAGACTGCAGAACCAACAACTGGAAAAGAACGCTTATTACCTCTGTGTCGTGAGACGCAAAAATCGTTTAAGCCAGCAACAAAGATCAGATGAAAAATCTCAACAATGGTCACCAGTGATTAAAATAGATTTAATAGACAAAATATACAATAAAATAACTAACGGTTAAGTGCTTTCACTTGCTCCATGGCAAGCTTCATCAGAACTCTGAAAAACTGACCTTTAGACATTTAAATAAACTATTTGGCACCAAAAGCGCTGTTTGAAAGAAGATGCATTTAAAGACATATAACATGCTTCAAACCGACATGTAACTAATACACAAGCGTTAAACACTAAAATGAAATGCTAAGCTTGTCCCTAGCCCAAAATGATTCCATAATACATAAGCAAATATAGGTTCAAAACTTGACATAACAATATGGAAATACATATCAACATAAAAAGTCTTATAATATTACAAACCACTAAAAAATATGTATTACAAGTAAAAAGAACTTGCATACTGTAAGTTATTCATATTTTAAACTGCTCATATTAAAAAAAAACTACTCATATAAAAACTACTCATATAAATAATATAAGCTGTTCCTATAAAAATGAAAATAAATGTAAATAACTTTAATTGATGTGCCTTGCATCACAATAAATATACCTACATATAGTATTTTAATAATTGTGTACAATCATTCCATAGCATTCCATAGCTAACAAGGGTTTAATGGAAATAACATCATTTAATCCTGGTGGGGTGGAAGAATCAGTATAAATTTGTCACCAGTATTCTTTATATGACAACAAACTTTTATAATCCCCCCCAGGGTCTATTTGGATGCTGTCCAATATTGCAAAGTTGAAAATATGCCTGTCACAACACTTCTTGATGTGTCTATACAAGGCGTTTTTCTCATCTTTGATTCTAATGCTGTATAAGTGCGCATAAATGCGCTTATTAAATTTCCTTTCTGTTTTTCCAATATAGAATCCTGAACAGACCATACATTTTGCCAAATATATAATCATTCTAGTATTACAATTTCCTTGTTGAAATCTGATTCTGGTTCTGTTTATGTTTTCTAACACTATGCTACTTTCCTGAAAAATAGTGTAACATTGTTTACAATTTCCACATTTTTTTGTGTATGTATTAAGGGAAACTTTATACCAATTACCTCTCTCTAGGTGATTTTTTATATTCTGTCCCATCTTAAACACAAACTGTGGTCCATTTCCTAGAATTTTGGCTATATCCTGATCGATTAAAACGATGTTCGAGTTATCAGTCAGAATTTTCTTTATTTTCCCTATATATGGTCCATACTCCAAAACACACCTTCTACCATATGATGCACTTTCAACAGAGGTATGATCACTTTTGTCAGCATTTGTAGTCATGTGTTCATGATTGTATCCCAACAATGACTTACACCTACTTCCCCACTCTTTTATGACTGTTTTACTAACTTTGGCCATCATCTTGGCATCATACCCCCTGTCCTTGAACATGTCCTTGCAGAGTGAAGTGAGCAGACTTTCACTTTTATTAACTAAGTTCGGCACTTTTGTTGCTGGCAACGGTAACAGTAACAGTGGTCCATGCAAGCTTAATTCAGCTTTAGAATCTCCGGCAGCCCTTAGGAACAGTGGTTCACACATTAGAGTACCCTCTTAAAAGCCTTACCTGTGTTACTTGTCAAATTTATAGGTCTATAGTTATCAAGGGAACTGACATCACCCTGATTAGGAAACACAACAGGCTGCTTCCATAAATTAGGCAAAACTTGTAGGAACCTGGAAAGGCAAGAAACCAAACAAACTTTAACTCATATCATAAAATGCATATTTAATCAGTCAGGGTCTCCCATTGTAATGATATTGATTTTGTTTTTGAATACAGACCTAACAATGTCTTTTATGATAACTTGGCAAGGATGGGAGTTAGGAGTTGTATGGAAGACTAGAACCTATGTGAATTTCCCTTACAAAACCACACACAATGGAGCCACCAACTGAGTGAAATCTCTCTTTTACTGGTGCTTCTGGTACCTCAGCAAAGAGCCTTCAATGTATAATTTAAGGCACCATCACACTCAATATATCACAAATCTTTTCCAATTACATGATATTCACAATTACTTAATTAACACTGACTAACGAACAAGTTGCAACTGAACCACCCCAATACAAAAAACACATTGTCAGATTAAAATATCACATAAATACATGGTAAATTTTAAATATTTCAACTTAAATGTTTAGATTTACTTCTAAATTCATTCCTTTGGGTTGCAAAGTATTACTTTACTTTCCATCCTAAGAAGACTAGCAGTAACCCCCCCCCCCCCGGCAAGATATGGTCTTGCCAGGACACTGGAAAAGAAACTAGCAGAAGGCCCCCTATGAGCTTTACAAAACTGTTCCGCAACTGGGCTTTCCAGATTTCTATTTCTAATGTTCCCTAAATGCTCAAGAATTCTGACTTTCACCATACATTTAGTTTGCCTTATATGCCATTTTGTAGGGGTGCAACCACATCCCACAACATATACCACCCCGTAAAAAGTGCATGAAAACCTATTCAAAGAATGAAACAACTTCCCATTATTTTTTTACCCGGAATATTCCTTATTCTTACACAAACCTTACACCTCCAACAGGGAAGGACCCTAGTACAGCAGAAACCCTCATAACTCTTTTTGAATTTAACAATTCCTTCAAATTCAAGAACCTCCCAAAAGAAAATGTTACTTTAGCTGGAAACAGTTCCTTTAGCTGCTTATCACAACTATCCCCTGATGATATACAAGCAATAACGCCACACAGGGTGGGTGTTATTGTATAAAATGCATGCCCGGGGGTGTCTTGAGGCCTGATGCCATAGCTGGAAGGCATCTCTACATCCTAACACAATAACATCCTGGATGGCAATATTACACTTAGAGAATGGAATATTTGCTCAGCTGTTTATGTAATTCTTTTTATATATTTTTGATGTAAAATAGTTCCCTAATATTTCAAGCTTGCTGGAGTATATGTAATTTTTACTGGAGGAAGCATTTTACATCCAAAATAAGTTATGCAACTACTAAATGTCTATACACGCATACACACACACACACACACACACACACACACACACACACACACACACACACACACACACACACACACACATTCAGAGCCATAGACAGACAGGCAGACATGCACACAGATAGACACATGCATATATATAGAATCAAACACATTCACATTAACGCACACACACACACACACACACACACACACACACACACACACACACACACACACACACACACACACACAGCAGTTGCAGCTACTTTCATCTTCAGATCCAACTCAATGCATTCTCGGCCTATGGAATACATCACCACCGCATGTCACGTAAAGCACTGGTGACTGGGGAGTGAGCACTGTTAAGTACCTGTAAATGGAGTCAAGAACTTTAGCTAGGAGTTTTATGTTTCCTGTGATCACTTGCATAGCAATATTCCTATTTTCCTTTGTTCCTGTACTTTCAGAATTCAATATTAGCTGAAGTGATGGCAGTTCTGTAGCTATATTATTAATAAACAATGAAAAAACACTGGGCCAATCAATATACGTAGAGAAATAACATTTTTTTAAAGAAGCAATCTCAAGGATAAGTCGCAAAGACTTAATAAATCACTCAGAAAGTGTTCGACACGGCCTGCATAGACTTCTTGGATGTCAAACTTACTAAAGATCTTGCCAATAAGAGGTTTTGTTCTACTATTTACAGGAAACCCTCTTATTGTAACTCTTTTTTACATTATACCAGTGCACAACCTTATAGACAGAAACGATCTATAATGAAAGGTCAACTTATTAGGGCCGCAAGAATGTGTTCACTTGATTGTGACTTTTTAGTTGAATGTCACTTACTGAAAGCCATGTTTTTTAATTGGGGTTATCCTATTTCCTTAATAGAAGAACTAATCGAGGAAATAAAATACAAACGTAATAGTGGAATTTTTACTCCACTATTAACCTTAACAATTTTTAGTCATATTGAACTTTCTGAGGCCCCTTCAACCTTTGTAGCAAATAATGACTTTCAGATTTTTATCATTAATAGTGATATGACGACATTTGGAAAAAATAAAGTTAAGGTTAGTCAAAGTAACCACCGTCACTCTTATAGTGTGTGTTTTATTACTGCTTTTAATAACGATAGTGACCAGGTTAATTTAATTTTATATAAGAATTGGTACTTTCTGCATAAGGACAATTCCTTAATGAATAGAATTGGTCATTATGCTAAAATTGTCTACAGAAGAGGTGCCAACTTGAAAAGTTTATTTGAAAGTAAAAATAATAGATATAACACAAGATTCAATGGCACCTTTACTTGTGGAGCTTGTAAAATGTGCAAGTTTATTAAAACAGGGAGTTCATTTGAGGTAGGAGAAAACAGTAGGTATTTTATCACACATAAACTAAACTGTGATCCTAAAGGCATTATTTATTTAGCAAGTTGTAAAAACTGTCGTTTTACATTGGTAAAACTGACCGGAAGTTTCGCGAAAGAATTTATGAACATATTTACGCTATAACTAAAAATAAAAATGAATATGCTCTTGCTAAACATATTCACTTAAATGCTGGTCATATATTTCACTTTCAAGAAATAGATTAACTCTTGCCTGATATTAGAGGTGGTCCTAATTCTCTATTCCTCGAGGTCCGTGAATTAGAATGGCAGATAACATTGGACGCTTTTACTTATCCTGGTCTAAATGATAACTGTAATATTGCCTGCCTATTGAAAATAAAAAGTTTTATGAGATGAACTGATACACTAATTTGTAGTTGTCATTCATTTTTTATTTAATTAATACCAATAATACAAAATATTTAAAGTATAAATTTAGGCTAGCATACTTATAGTTACCTTTTGTGATTTATATGTGATTTTAACAACTAGTTTAATATACATTGTCTTTTCTGAGTCAGTGTATGTATTATGACTAACATATTAATTTACTTATAAGGTTTTACACACCAGTTACTTGTTTATTTAGTGTTCCTTAATTGTTGTTTTTAAATAGTATTATTGTTTATACACTTTCATTAATAAGTTTATTATTTATGAGTTTTTATACTATTGGCACTTTCTGAGTGATTTATTAAGTCTTTGCGACTTATCCTTGAGATTGCTTCTTTAAAAAAATTTTTATTTCTCTATGTATATTGATTGGCCGATGTAATCACATGATACTGGGTTCATAGGTTCATAGGTAGGTACTAGGCTGTCGGCCCAAGGGCCTACATAAGCCTAGCCAACAAGGATCCCTGGCTTATGCCACCCAAGAAAGTTATTTTCCTGTGCCACTGTTGAGCAGAGACACAGAAGTGATCCCCGAGGTGTATTTCCTATTTCCCATCCACTCATCAAGATTTTTCTTGAAGAGTGCTAATGAAGAACTTTGCTTGACATAGATGGGTAGCCTGTTCCAGAGTATGGGAAGTCTCTGGGATAGGAATCTATCCCTCCAGCATGTCCTGTTTATTGTGGTGACAAGGTTTAGGTCCCTAGAGTGTGTAGCTCGGAGGGATCGGGATTTCTTTATGTGTAGCATGTCCAACAGCTCTGGGTTTGATACAGCTTTATATGTTAGGCAGAGATCACCTCGGAGTAGGCGATATGCTATGGAGTAAAGCTGGAGTTTTTTGAGACGGTCAGTCTAGGGCATTTGTTTGAGTCCAGTAATCCTTTTTGTGAGGTACTTCTGTGGCCTTTCCAGCTTCTGCAGATGTCTTGTGAGGTACATTCCAAAATGGGCGTTTTACTCTATAATGGGTCTAATGAGTGTTGAGTAGAGGGGAACGATGACCTCTTTTTTCCTGGATGAGAACCCTTTTATGATGAGGTGTGCCACGTAGAAGGACTTCCTGACTACTGTGGCGATGTGACTATCAAAGGAGAGACTACTGTCCACCTGGGTCCCAAGGTCTCTTAGCACGCATTCAGTGTTAAGTAGATTGCTGCCTATGTGGTAGTTCATGGGTACAGAATTTTTACCAAAGGGGATGACACTGCACTTTTTGGCATTGAGCTTGAGGCCATGGCTCTGACACCAAGCATCTGTCTCAGAGAGGCCCTTCTGTAGGATGTTCACATCATTTGGGGACTTGACTATGGCTCCTAGTTTGCAGTCATCTGTGAACTTCATTAGCCAGGGGCCTTCTATGTTAGCCTGTACTTCAGAGAAGTAGATACCAAACAGGAGCGGTCCCAGGACGGAACCCTGTGGTACTCCACTTGTCACTGGTTTGAGGTCAGATTTTGAGTCTGCAACTTTTACAGTGTGGGATCTGTCAGTGAGCCAGTTGGCAACCCATCTTGTGATGTAGGGATTTATGCCTAGTTTATTGAGTTTAGCTATAATTCCAGAATGGGGGATGGTGTCGAAAGCCTTGGCGAGGTCAAGATAGGCTGTGTGAACCACCTTATTCTCATCTACGGCTTTGGTGACTGCCTCAAAGAAGTCGATCAGGATCAGGAGGCATGATCTGCCTTTCACAATCCCGAACTGGGTGGGATCCAGAGTTTGGAGGTTACCAATGTCTTTGTTTATGAGTTCCATGATGATACATTCCATGGCGTTGCAGACCAGGCTCATCAGGCTAATAGGTTTATAGTTCCCGGGATCAGTGGTGGCTCCCCCTTTGTGGAGTGGGATAACTGTTGCTGTGTGCCATTCAGTGGGCACAAAGCCTGATGTGAGTCTATTATTAAACATGGTGCTTAAGTGAGAAGCCAGTTCATTCTGAAGTTCGTGTAAAACGCAGCCTGGGATGTTGTCCGGTCCCATGGATGCTGTGTTTTTGGCTTTAGAGAGTGCAGCTTTCACCTGCGTAGTTGTGATTACAGGGACTCTGCATTCTTCCTGTATAGATATGGGCCCTTTAGGGGGTGAGGGGGGTAAAGTTAGCACTGAACCTATCTGCCAGGATGTTGGCAATATCAGTTGGTTCTGTAATTTTCATGCCTTTGTGCTGTAACTCAGAGCAGATCTGGGTGTTGCCATTGAGATTCTTGACATAGCTATAAAATGCTTTGTGGTTGTCCTTGGAATTAGTGGTGATTTTATTTTTGTAGCTAGCTTTGGAGGATCTTATAAGGGATCTCAGCTTCTTACTGAGGCTGACCAGAGAGCTCATCCACTCATGGGATTTTACTCTCTTTTGCAACAGTTTCTTCCTTCTGTTGTACAGTTTGTTTATGGCAGGGGACCACCAGATTGGCTTCCTTTTTTTGGAGGATAGCGTCTTGGTTCTGTTTGGGATAGCATGATCCATGCACTCATGTAAGTGCTTATAGAGTGCATTTGTGTAGGATTCAGCAGTTGTAACTGTATTGTCCATCTGCATGGGTGTCATGAAGTTCACCACTTCTGTCTTAAGAAGCATGAAGTTGGCTTTGGAGAAATTTTTTACTGTGGTTTCCTTAATGGGGGGTGGGGGTGGGATGTGGATATCAAGCGTGATTAGCTTATGGTCGGATCGGACCAACAAGGAGTTGGCTTCAAGTGTGGAACACCAGTCACTCATGTTGGTAATGACTAGGTCTAGGATACTGTTGCCCCTGGTGGGGGTGTGGATAAGTTGATCTAGGGCATTGGAGTTTATGAATTCCAGAAAGCGTTGCACTAAGGAGTTGGTACATGAGTAGTTTTCCCAGTTAATGGTGGGGTAGTTGAAGTCACCCATTATTAGATTGTTTGGTTGAACCCTAATATTTTCCAGTACATCAAGAAAAGAGGAGTGGGAATCCTGGGGCATGGTGGGAGATCTGTAGCAAGCTACAATTTGGATTCCAGTTTTGCCAAGAGTTAGTTGCACTTGGATAACCTCGGATGCATTATGCTGAGCAACTAGCCTGGAGGTGTGGATATCCTTAATGAATATGGACACACCCCCACCTTTGGTGTTTTGGTCCAGGTTACATGGCCGAAAAGTGTGGTATGAGTTATAGCCTGGTAGTGCAGTGGTGCTCTCTGGAGCCTTGAACCAGGTCTCAGTCACTGCACAGATATCGATGTTCTCCATTTTAAGGAGTGCCTCATGTGAGTGCATGTTGAAATTTAGACTTCTAGCATTGAGTAGCATTACCCTCAGTTTTTGCTTGCTTGTTCCTGTTATGGTGGTGAATTTGTTACTTGAACCCTGCCTAAAAAAGGCACTATAGGGGCAGCAGGAGCCTTAGCCAGTATCCGGAATCCCAGGGGCGACAGGTGCAGGCCATCTGTGGCAAAGCATCGTGGTCTGTTGACCATGTCATCCCAAGAAGACAGATACTGGATCCCCTTAGAATGACACCAGAAGCTTAGCCAATTGTTGAAGTCAATCATTTTGTCCTTGTACTGTGGTATCATTCTGGGCGATGGCAGAATGCTACTAAGGGCTAGGGTCATAACTGCCTGGGCTACAAGATCGGAGAGCTCTTCCATGTCTCTTTTCATGTAGTCCAGGGAGGTACATCTCAGGTCATTCACACCAACATGGACAATGACAGAGTCATATTTGTACTTGTTGTGGAGTGACCTGAGTGCGTGGGTTATGTGGCGGATCCTGGCACCTGACAGGCAGCTGACAGTAACCTTCTCCTTGTTTAGCCTGGTGAGTGGGACATCAGTGTGCCTGACTATAGAGTCACCTATGACTAGTGTGTTTGGTATGTTGTTTTGCCTTATTGGCTGTGTTTGAGTGGCACACTGAGTTTGTGGGCTATGTGTCATTTGGGTTGTGTTGGGGGATGGAGGTTGCCTGTGTTTCTGCTTTGAAGGTCTCTGTTACTTAGGCAGATTATTATTGAGAGCCTCCGTGAATGTTTTTGAGTTTCTATGTGTGGATTTTGGTGGTGTAGATGTAGTGAGACTATGTGATGAGTGTGGTGTGGTGCAAATGTTTACCTTCTCCTCATGACTGTCAGGTTCAGTCTTAGTTGGAGAGAGATTTACCTCCAGTTTGGCTAGATAAGTGCATCTCTCACAGGTTGTAGTGTTGGGTGGTAGGAGGAGAGGGTTGTCTGTGTACATGAGGCAATTTCTACATTGCCTCAAGATGCCCAGATTCATCAGATAGACAGGGGAGAACACTGGGAGCTGACCCTTGGACATGCCTGAATAAAAAATATTTTCCTCTAGATAAGTGAGGAAAGTGAGTACAAGAGCTGTTTTTCTCAACGCTAGTGAGCAAAGTAAGTACGAAAACTGTTTTCCTCTAGGTAATGAGGAAGATTAAGTGCTACAGTAATTAGTAGCTTATTTAGTGCTTACAAGTTCTGAACAAGTGCTGAGCATGAATAAGCAAATTTAAGTGCTAAAACTAAGAATCTGCATCTGCACTAGATGAGTTACAGGACAGAAACAAGTGCAAATGCAGGCTTTCAAATCAGAAAGTTGATAGAGATGGAAGATTGCCCAAACAGCCAATAACTACAAATTCTGGGCCAGAACCACTCCTTATGTGGTAGACAGGTTATCTAATGCTTTCCACTCCCACTGATAAGCTAGAAGGCTTCCCTCCAACACAGAAAGGCTTGGGGGGCTCAGAAGCTTACAAACAGTTCTGGATACAGCAAATCTGTATCTGGAACACTAGTTAGAGGAAAGGTAGGAAACAGTCTTACAGTTTTTTTTTTTCAGAAAAGTAGCAAAAACAGTAGTAATAACAATTCACATGCAGTGCAAGCTAGCACGCTTGAGTATGTAGCAATATTAGACCACACACAATTTGAAAAATGCAATTAAATTAAAAAGGACTAAAAGCAAGTGCAGAAAGGGTTTATTAGGTAGAATGCGGTAAAGAGATGGGACTGGGGGAGTGTCCTTGATCAAATCTACAGTGGGGTGGGCACAGCAAAAGCCACCAAATGTAACTACAAACCAAAAACAAGGAGGAGGTGTGGGGAAGACAGTTTCAGCAGAGATCTGAGCAACCACTGATATAGTACAACTATTAAGCCAAAAAAATATACTCTCCTCTGTATATTTGCAGATCAGTCTCTCGGAACAGTGAGACAACACATATCTAAGCAACAATTAAACTCTATAATAAAGAGAAATATACTCAGCTCTGTATATTTGCAGATAGTCTTGTAAGGCTGTCTCTCAGAACACAGGTTCCAATTTAAATGCAGGCTGTTATTAACAGGTCAAATTAAGGGAACCTTGAGTTAGGTAACACACAAGCTATAAAATCCAGTTATATCAGCTGAAGACAAGGCAGAAAATGGGGGTGGGAAAACAGTTCCAGCAGAGATCTGAGCAACCACTAATATAGTACAACTATTAAGCCAAAAAATATACTCCACACTGTATATTTGCAAATCAGTCTCTCAGAACAGTGAGACAACAGATATCTAAGCAACAATTAAACTCTATAATAAAGAAAAATATACTCAGCTCTGTATATTTGCAGATAGTCTTGTAAGGCTGTCTCTCAGAACACAGGTTCCAATTTAAATGCAGGCTGTTATTAACAGGTCAAATTAAGGGAACCTTGAGTAAGGTAACACACAAGCTATAAAATCCAGTTATATCAGCTGAAGACAAGGCAGAAAATGGGGGTGGGAAGACAGTTTCACCAGAGATCTGAGCAACCACTAATATAGTACAACTATTAAGCCAAACAAATATACTCAGCTCTGTATATTTGCAGGTCAGTCTCTCAGAACAGTGAGACAACAGATATCTAAGCAACAATTAAACTCTATAATAAAGAAAAATATACTCATCTCTGTATATTTGCAGATAGTCTTGTAAGGCTGTCTCTCAGAACACAGGTTCCTAGCGGCCTTTTAAAAAAGCAAACTGCAACATTGTGGTTGATTTGTGTTACTTCTGAAGAAGCTACTCTATAAGGGTGACGAAAACGTGTGGAGTTATAATAAACTGTCTTACGTTAAAGAAGAACTTTGCTTGTGGCTGTTTGGTTATCCTTTCCCTGGTTTGTTTTCACTTGTTTGCTCAACATCCTTAAAACACCAGCCATAGTATGTCCATCGATGCTTCTTAAAAAACATAAGTTGCCTGTTTATTTTTACTTTTTATTGGTTATTCTTACTATTTATTACACTTTTTTATTGGCTGCTTCTTACTTTTTAACTGTATTTTATTACTATAAATGAATCGCACTATTGTACTGCAATTGTCTACCTTACTGAGCCTGTTAAATCACTTTTTATTTCTGTTTTCACTGTTTACAAAGCTTTTTGCTACTTTCACTGTTTGTAAAGTATTTACTGGAAATTTTCTCTGCTTGTAAAGCATCTCTATGTTTGTTCTGATTTCCCCCCCAAGGACTGCATTATATAATTGTGTTATTTGCAGTTAAAAGGATTCTTTAGAGTCTCTTTGCTCTTTTTGTTGTTTAAAACATTTATTTAGTGTATCACTGCTATTTTTCTGCTGTGGTAAACATTTCTTTAGTATTTTCAGTTTAAAATAGCATAGCTTGTAGCTGCAGCATAGTCCATATACATGGTTGCTGCATCTGGGCCTGTTTTTATCACTATTTGTTCTGAGCACATTTCCAGGCTATCTTGGATTGGAAACAGTCCTTCTGCACTCTAGTGAGAGGATTGTGCTGACTGGTACCTGGCTGGTAAAAGTTGGCTGGTCTAGGGCTTGGAGTAAGCACCTCATTGGTTCTTTTCAGCCTTTTTTAAAGTTTTGTTTAGGTTTGAACCTTCTGGTATTTAAACACCACCTTTGAGTGGGTTTTCGCTTGTCTGCACATTGCTCTGCAGCGCTCACTGCTGTGCAATTGTGTGCCATAGACATACAGATAATTTCTACAGTTTTTACCTTAGATACAGCTGTAACCCATTAGTATAGTCTTCATCTTTATCACATTTTTTTTTTGGCAAAGAGGCATTACTAGTGAAGCTGCGTAAATATCCATTGTGATAGCCTAAAGAGTTTTCCTGAAGCCCTGCTCTACTGACTAGTGTAGCACTAAGCCTAGCCTCTGAGGTACTAACACACCTCACCCACTAGTTATTCCTATGTGTGATTCCTCTTCCAGCCATATTTCTGTTTCTGACCATATAAATTTACCTAGCACTATGGATGGACAACTTCCCACAATTTTTTCCAGCCAGCTTTGTCGACATGGGCACCCTGAGGCAGTGTAGCAATTACCTCATGTCCACAAACAATCCTTTACTTCTAGTCCACACAAGCTCAACATGTGAGAGATGCAACTATATTAAAAACCTCAAATCCATGCTCTCTCATATGCAGATCAGTACATTTACATTAAGCAGGTTGTCAGCACAGACACCTCACCACCTACTCCAGCCATACCCACATCACACACATATACCTACATATGCAGAGGTCCTCGCCAGAAACTTATCTAAACACCACAGACCTCCCAAATACAAATACAAGCATGCTACACATAATACTTCCTCTGCAGAACAGAATATACACAATAGCTCATTCATCAGTGACTCACCTGTCAAGCCCATAAGGCTAAATACTAAACCTAAGTTATTAATTATAGGTAACTCCATTGTGAGACATAATGATGTCCCTCTCAACAGGATAGATAAGGAAAAGGTCACAATCAGCTATCTGTCAGGTGACAGGATCCACCATATCACACATGCACTTAAGTCTCTCAACAACAGGTACTGTTATAACTCCGTAATAGTCCATGTTGGTGTGAATGATTTGAGATGTACCTCTCTGGAATATATGAAGAGAGGGGATCCATTTGGTTGGTCAAAGTTTCAGTACTCTGAAACTCATTTGCGTGAGACCACTAGTTTGAAGTACTGAAACTTCGAAAACTGACTACGGAGATCACAATACAGCGTGGAATTGGAATATTTCCTTTTCCTCGCTGTAATGTGATCTCGGAGTTGGGATATTTAATTAGGGGGGCATGGGAGGCACAGCCTCTAACATGGGGAGTACAGGGGGGCAAGCCCCCCTGCAAAAGATTTTGTTTGTGTTTTTTTTTTTGTTTTTTTTTTGTAGTCAGCCGATCCGGAGACTGCACTTCAGTGAAAGTGCACTTTCATTGAAATGCACTTTCGCTGAAGTGGGCATCTACTTTTCTTTTTCGAATAAGTGAAATTTCGATTAAGAAAAGTAGATCCAATGAGAGACATGACTGAGTTCTTGGACTATGTGTCTCAGGCAGGTATGTCCCTAGTCTTAAGCAGCATTTTACCTTCACCTGGAATGATGTCACAATACAAATGGAAAATGATTGACTTCAACAACTGGCTTGGTTTTTGGTGTCATTCTAAGGGGATCCAGTGTCTGTCAACCTGGGATGACATGATTGACAGACCTTGATGCTTTGCCACAGCATCTGTCACCCCTGGGATTTTGGCTACTGGCTAAGGTTTTTGCCGCTCCCATAGTGTCTTTTGTAGGCAGTGTCATAAGGACAAAACTCCCAATGTAAAAATACCAACCAAAAGCAACCTCACAATCATGCTGCTAAATGCTGTAAGTACTCACTGGAAGCAGTCTTCTCCCTGGAGGACGCTGACATTTGTGCTGTCACAGAGACCTGGTTTAGGGCTGTGGAGAGAACCCCAGCCCTACCAGGTTACACATTCTTCCACACGTTCAGACAGCAAACAGAAGGCAAGAAAATTAAAGGAGGTGGTGTAGCAATATTCATCTAAGATAAATACGCCTCCAGATTGGTTAAACAGTATGATGCCCTAGAGATACTTCAGGTGCAATTAAATGTTAGGACATCTATTCAAGTTATTTCTAGCTACACAACTCCCTCCATGAATCAGGACATCCATTCTGCCTATTTGGATCAACATGAGTCTATCAAGATACATCCAAACACCATGGTTTTGGGTGATTTAACTACCCTAGCATTGACTCAGTGAATTACACATGCTCAAACTCACCTGCCCAAAGATGCCTTGACTTTATCAACTTCAATGCCCTGGACCAGCTGGTTGACACCCCACTAGGGGCACCAACATCTTGATCTGGTGCTTACAAATATGGGAGACCAATGTAGCACCCCCATTGTTGAGATCTGAACACAAATCAGTCTCATTTGATGAACTATCACACCTGACTCCCTCAGCAACAGCTAGACAAAAAATGCATCTAAAACAGATTATAACTGCTTACAGGATAGTATAAATAGCTTCACTGCACATCCCTCCTCAGATGGAACCTGCTAACAATATTGAGCTCTGCATCAGTGACTATACAAGCACATGTATAACTGCATTGGCTCAGCAGTACCTGTTAGGACCAAAACAAGCTGTTCAAGGAAGAGCAAATCTGCCTGGTTGACAACTCCCATTAACAGGCTTTACAATGTTTGTTTGTTTGTGTCTTTCGGCTTTTCCCAGTTAGGGGTCGCCACAGCGGAACTCCGGTCCGCTAATGATTGGCAGTAGAGTTTTATGTGCTGGCTTGCTGGGCCTAATGCACAACCTTCAACGAAGGAACACCCATTCATGCATGTCGCCACACAGAAGACGCTCTAACTGAGAATCGAATGGGCAACGTCTAACTGTGAGGCGACAACGCTACTGCAGCACCACCACCGCAGTCTAAGGAAGAAACTGCTGTATAAGAGTAAGAAGGAGCAGGCTTTAAACTGGAGACATTCCCTCCTTAGCTTAAATAAGCAAACAATAATTCTTGTGAAGTACTCCAAGCCAAACTTTGAATCCAAGTTAGCTTCCTCAACAAAGGATAACCATAAGGCATTCTTTAGTTACATCCATAACCTAAAAGGTAAGGTGCAGATTTGCGTCAAACTGGTAATTAATGGTAACACATATACTCAGTCTGTAGACATAGCTAACTTGTTAACTAACAGGTTTGGTGAAAACTTCACTTCCCTATCCCTGCCACACGTACCTCATGACATCCCTACCACCTCTCCCTTACCTTGCATCTTTAAAGAGCAGGTAGTAAACGCCCTCTCTAAGGCAAAAACACAGCATCAATGGGACCTGATAACATCCCAGGCTGCATACTACATGGGCTCAAACAAGAATTAGCATCACCATTGCGTAATCTCTTCAATCACAGTCTAAGCACTATCTTCATCTGAACTGAATGGAAAATAGCCACTGTTATCTCCTTGCACAAAGGTGGTGTTTCTATTGTTTCTGGGAACTACAGACCTATTCGCCTGACTAGCCTTTTCTGCAAGGCCATGGAGAGAATCATCATGGATCTTATCAATAAAGATATAGGTAATCTACAAACACTAGATCCTACCCAGTTTGGATTTGTCAAGGGGAGATCATGCCTGTTAAACCTGGTGGACTTCTTCTAAGACAGTCACCAGGGTCCCGGACGAGGGGAAGTCTATGCGTACAGGCTACCTAGACTTAGCCAAGGCATTTGAAACTATCCATCACTCAGTCACCATTGACAAACTCTATGAATGGAGAAATGATAGGTCAGCAAGGAATTGATTCCAAATGGAGAGATAAGTCAGTAAGCGAAGGTGAGTAGTATTGCTGAAACTGAATTCATCCTCAAGTCTTGGTGAGTACCTTTATGAGGTGGACCTTGTTTTTCACAAAATCTCACCAAGATGACACTGATATATAGACTGCATTTTATATAGCATATATCATGGACAGAAGTAGGTAAAACATTAAAAAAGATAGCTGGTTGCACAAAGACCCAGAGTAAAAAAAGTGCTCAATCCCAGTAGATGCACTGGTGCCAGGAATGGAAAAATGACAGTGTAGAATCCTCAAAATTCAGAAACATTCCTATAATAATACAGCCAGGCCAGGCCCAGAGGGTGGATGATGCCCCTCTTGTAGAAGGAGATAGCAGTCCAAAACAATCACAAAAACTGATAGGTCATAGGAGAGCCATAAAGACAATAGAATGGACTATTGAGGATAAGAAAGAAATTATGTATGGTTACTATTATGCAAGAAGCTCAGAATTTCCAGACACAAGCTATACAAAATGATTAGGAGAAAAATTAGAGGAAAGAAAAATACTTCTACAAGAAAAACTGTCAGAAGCTTCAAATAAAAAATGTGTATTCATTAATACAACAGATTTGTGAAAAAAACATTATATAGACCAAGAAACTTTGATCTGTTTGGAAAAAGAAGCATCTGAGGAAGTGCAAAAATATAAACAACAAAACCTAGAGATTTTTGAAAGGTATATGGACATTGGAAAGAAAGAGAGATTTAATATGGTGCAATATTTATGAAAAGTCAATAGCCAAATTAACCAATACAAAAAGGCAGCACCAAAGATATTCAAAGAGAAATACGGGCAAAGGCATCCAAATATGGAAAATTTCACAATAAAAAAAATAATATCATAAAGAGGGAATGTAGAAAAAGATTAGTAAAGTAGAACTTAAAAAAATAGAAGCTGAAGTTATGGAATGCCTGTGAAGTGAAGGATTTGGTGTACTAACACAGGTTACATCACAGCATGATGGAATGAGTCCCCAAAGTAAGGAGAAACAGGAAGATCAGGAGACATCTGAAGAAGAATTATGGAGATGGGAAAGAAAAAGAGATTTAATATGGTGTAATATTTTTGTAAAGGAGAAAGCAAAACTACCAATAGAACAAGAGCAGCACACAAATATTTGAAGAGAAATACAAACAAAGGAATCCAGACATGAAAAACTTTACAATACAAAAAATAACAAGACAGGAAAATACAAAAGGAGAAGTTAAAGAAATAGAAACTGAGCTTATGGAGTACCTGCAAGGTGAAGGATTCAGTGTAGCAAATCTAACTCAGAAAATACCATCAGGATAGAGCAATGGCCATCGAAATTAAGGAGAAACCAGTAGAATGGGAAACAACTGGCCAGTTACTATATGAAGATATTTTAGAGCTTTCCACAGGAAACCAGTGCAGACATTCACTTGAAGCTGAACAGCAAGGGAAGGAACAGAAAAATGTGGCAACTCTGGCACAGTCAATGCTGAGGAGTGATAGGCCAGTGAGTTCCCATATCATAGAGCAATGAATGACATGCAATGAAATTGAAGAGAGTGTACCACAGGAGGATACTATAGAACTTTCTATAGAACGTCTGTAGGAAATGGAGAACAAAAAATGTGCCCTCAGTTTAGAAGAAAATGAGCTAAGAGAAGAGTTGCTTGATTTAATAGAGATGGACAGACATATTAAGATCAATGAAAGAAATAGACTGCAGAAGGTCAATAAAACCCAAAAAGTTAGAAGTTTGATAAAACAAATGAACACTGTAATTAGGAGTGTCCATAGAGATCCATGAGCTAAAACAGAAGTAAACAGGATATATTACTGTGCAGCTAAATTAATAACAGATAAAATTCTATCACAAGGACACATGGTAGTAAGGGAAAGGAAGGGGAATCATGGAAGTATCAAATGGAGAAAACTATAAAGCAATTAAGACAAGAAGTGTCACTGTTAGAAGAGCATAGAAGAGTGAGCAAATCAACAAAAATACTCAGAAAGATCGACGTAATAAAAGTAATGCACAGTATCAGAACAGATCAGGATCTATAATGCAGTATTGCAAGTAACAAACTAAAAATCAAAGCACAGGCAAAAAATCGTAGAAGATACACAGATAAATATAAAGGAAAAGTACAAAATAAGCAATTTATTGATGACCCCAAAATGTTCTATAGATAATTGGGAAATAAGGCAAAAGGAATTGAAAGACCACCCAAAAAAGAAGAAATAGATACATTTTGGAGAAATATTTATGAAGATCTTGTGGAACATAATAAAGATGCTAAATGGATAGAATTAGCAAAAGAGAGAATAAGAAGTTCAAATGTACATTCTATGAAATGTGATGAAGTAACAGCCAGAGAGATTGAAATAAAGTTAAGAAAAGTCTCCAATTGGAAATCCCCAGGCCTAGATGCAGTACTTAACTTCTGGCTGAAAGTATTAACATCTTTGTATGAAGATTTAGCAATGAGTAAGAACTACTTATATGCACACCCCAAACAGACACCAGCCTGGTTAACAACAAGAAAAACAATGCTCCTACTTTCGAGAGAACCTGCAAGTTATCCAAAAAATTATATTTCAATAACTTGCCTTCTGACAATGCACTTTTTTGACAATTGCCTTGTGACCATACACTGGAATTGATGCCGACAGTTTATAGTCATTTAGAAGAAAACTCAATTATGGCAATAGAACAAAGGGGTGATAAAAGAAAGTCATATGGAATAAAGGATAATTTGTTGTTAAATAAAGTCATAATGGGAGAACTGTAAAAAGAGGAAAAATCTAAGTATGGCATAGATTGACTACAGAAAAGAATCTGACAGTATCCCACATTCATGGATACAACAGTGCTTAAAATGTATAAGATACACCCTATACTGATCAATTACATCACAGCGACCATGAAACAGTGTCAGACCACTTTGCAATTAAGTCATGATAAAGGACAAATGATTATACCAGGGATAAAAATTCAAAGGGGGATATTTCAGGGTGACTCTCTCTCACTGCTGCCATTCTGTCTTGCCCTTAACCCATTAATCTGTCTGTTTAACAGTTTAGGTCATGGTTATAATTTGGCTCCCAGAAAGCAACAAAGTGTAAATACTTCTCATCTTCTCTTTGTCAATGATCTAAAACTGTATAGTTCATCAGATGAGGAACTAAAAGCACAACTGCAAGTAGTCAAAACTTTTTCAGATGATATAAGAATGTCATTTGGTCTTGATAAAATATGCAAAAGCAACCTTTAAAGCAGGAAAGCTGCAGCACCAAGAAAACATCAGTTTGGGACAAGAATATGATATAAAAGAACTTGAGAAGAGGGAGTGTATAAATATTTGGGAATTGATGAAGGATCAGCAATAAAACATGAACAAATGTGAATAAAACTCAATAAGGAATATTTTAGAACACTTAAATTAATCCTGAAAACAGCATTGACATCTAGGAATAAAGTTCAAGCTATAAACCAATTTTTCCCTGCTTGTCCTAACTTACAGTTTTGGAGTGACTGATTGGCTCCAAAAGGTGTTGGATAGATTAGACAGGTAAACAAGAAGGATGCTTCATGCACAACAAATGATTTATAAAAATCAGAGCATACCAGGATTATATATTCCCCGTTCCAAAGTAGGTATGTGTGTCCTTGAAATATTTTACATGAATAGATCAGCAATGGTAGGACTGCATACATATCTGCTGACCTCACAAGACCCAAATATAGTGAAAGTGTTGAAACATGAGGAGAATAAATCTAAGACAACTTCCCTCCTTAGTCTAGCAGAAGCATATCAGCATCAAGCGGGAATGGAAATTAAACCAGAAGTAGATAGAAAATCAGGCAGCAACTGACTGTTCCAAAAACAAAAGAAAGAATATAAAGTGCAAGATCAGATGAGAAGGCAAGAAATGTGGAAAATGCATAAATGTAGTTGCAAGTATAGAAAACTCCTGGAACAACCTTATGTTGATCAGGATCGAATGCAGGAATTGTTAAGGAGAGGTGAATTCAAACCAAAAGATGAAAGGTTAATATTGGCGGCCCAAGACAGTGGACTGTGTACACATTGGTTTACAAAGTCCATTGAACAAGTGGGAGAAACAGACAAATGTAGGTTTTGTAAAACAGAATTGGAAACAGTTGCAGACCTTGTTGCTGGTTGTGACATACTAATGCAGAAGGACTGTTTACCAAAAGGCATAATAATGTGCAAGACTGTTGCATTAGGCATTGTGCAAACATTATAATATTGAAGTAGCTGAAAAATACTGGAAACATGAGCCACAAAGCATCATAGAAAATGGTGAAGTTTATATCACATGGGATCATCCATTACCAACAGTTCAAAAGATAGATGCGAGAAAACCAGATATAGTGGTCCATGAAAAGAAAACAAAAGTACCACTGAACACTGAAATCACTACACCCAGTGACTACAGTGTTTGCGTACAGAGAGACACAAAGTCATAAAATACCAACCTTTGCAGGCAGAAATGAGAGCAGCTTGGAAGAAGGATACTCAGAGGGTTCCAATAGTAGTAGGAACAATGGGTCTTATAAAAAAAAAATCTACAGTTGTATTTAGATATGCTACTGATATATGTAACTCCATACAAATTGCAGAAGGAGTCATTACTGGGGATATTACTACTGCTACAAAAAGCACTTCTGGCTGACTTCAAAGACTGAAATAATACGAATTTCATTAGCATTCCTCATACGTTGACTTAAGAATGGGGTTCAATCCCATCATGGTATTAGAAACCTAAAAGACTTGGAGAAATTAAAGCTTTATATCAACCCTTATATCATAAGGTGGGTTGCAAACTGGCTCACTGATAGAATCCATACAGTCAAAATAGGAGAATCCACCTCCAACAGCAAACCTGTATCCATTGGCATTCCACAGGGATCAGTCCTGGGACCTCTACTGTTTGGAATCTATTTCTCCAAAGTACAAGCTAAAATCAAGTGGCTGTGACTGACAAAGTTTACTAATGACTGCAAACTGGGGGCCATCACAGAATCTCCAAATGAAGTCAACATCCTTCAAGAAGGTTTTACACAAGCAAATGACTGGTACCAAACTCATGGCCTCAAACTCAATGTAAAAAAATGTATTATCATTCCTTTTGGTAAGAGTGATGCTCCTGCAAATTACCACATGAATGACAATATCCTAAGTATGCACTCAGTGGAGAGAGATCTGGACACTCAGATTGACAGCAACCTTGCCTTTGGATCACCATGTTTCCATAGTGATAAGGAGGGCATTCTGTTTGCCTCATCTCATATGTAAGGGGAAGTTATCACCATACTGTACTCTTCACTCGTTAGGCAGATAATTGAGTACAACAACCCTTCTGGTATGTACCTTTCAAAGCAACTGCAGCAACTGGAAAGACCACAAAGGTTTGCACAAGGAAAATTCAAGGTCTTCAGCAGCTATCCTATGTGGATTGGCTGAAATCACTGTCACTTTATTCTGTTTCATACAGACTACTCAGAGGCAATCTCTGCCTTGCATATAAGGCAATCACTGACCATGCTTTATTGGAAGTGCTGCACATATGCAACTCAAATGGCATAAGGGTTACTTGCTGTAAGGACCTAAACCTGGTATGTGATATCAATAGAACCTGCTGGAAGGACAGATTTGTCTCCCAGAGGTTACCATACCTTTGGAATAGACGCCCACTTAACATCAAACAGAACACCTCATTTGGCCTCTTCAAACGCAATCTGGATGATTGGATTGATAACCGTAAATTCATCCTGGAGTTCCACCTGTATCCCTCTTGGACGGGGGCAATAGGTGCTGATCTTGGTAACAAGGGTAAATTTGGCTAGGTTTGTAATGGCCCTCAGGTCATTAGCCTACTAACTTCCTATGACCCTATGATCCTATGGTGTTGTAGGCCAGGAAAAATGAGAGATATAGGCCATCTTGGCTGTTGGAGTTGTTGTTGCCATTTTTGTTGCTGAGGTAAATTTGACAAAGTGTGGTATCACTTTATTTCATTTTGTATGCCTCTTTAATGGTATTAAGGAGAAATGTTTTGTTTTTGATTTCTGAGCTCTCCCAAATCTTTTTGCAAGATGCAGAGAAATCAATGTTTTATTCCTTTGTTTCTGTTGTTACAGGACAATATTGTCCAATCACAGTCTAGTACTGTGCTCTATGAGCGAAATGAGTAGAGTGGTGTGCCTTTGCATTGCTCAGTCTTGAAGATAGAAAGATTCACTTTTTGCATCTTTGAGTGATTTAGTGATTTTGTGATTTCAGGAGTTCACAGCAACAGGTTACTGGATATTTTTTGAGATAAGGGTATTACAGTTACTTAGTTGCTCCTGCATATATTTACAAGACAAAGTAAAGGTTTCTCTACATTACTATTGAATTACAATGGAGGCCTTTAATGAATATGCTTTGACTGATTTAATAAAGCAAAATTTCATGTCTAAATGTATTAATTGTTCTGTTTTCAAAGTAAAAGTCAATTTATTTTTCATCTCTCACAGTCAGAGATAGCAACATCTTAAAATACAATAAATATTTTTATTATTTCTTGGAAAGCTGATTTAAATAAAACTGACATTTCTATTAATATTACAGCATGTGATAACAAGGCTGAAAACAGCAAACAATCATCTCCTCAAATGTTACAATCAATAGAAATCTCTCTTCAGTATACATGTTTAGATTTTAATGGTTTAACTGATGATGTTAAAAAGTTCTTCTCCAGTTATTTCTTCACCAGATTTAGTACCTAACAAACTTAATGTCAAGAAGAAAGTTAAGCAGGGCAATATTAGATTTTCTGGTTGACACTCTTCAATTAGCTGCAAATAGTTTCACAGGTTATCAAAGTCTTGGCAAAGAAAAATGTCAAGACAAAATTGTCAAACAAGAATAAGAAATGAAAATTTTCAATAACAGGAAAACAGGTATTAGACAATTCAAACTTGATTAATTCACTAACTCCCCCTATAGTAAAGACAGTAAATATTGCTTTACAAAAAAATTGGATTTATAGCAAAAAGATTGTGTATGTAATCCCCTGACTTGGCTATATCAGTTTTAACAGCTGATGATTCACATCCTTTACCAACTACTGTGAATATGAATGTTATTTCAACTCCCATAGTTTGATATCAGGGAACTTTCAATCCTATTCTATTACTACAAATGAAACTGACAAAGGAAAATGGCATATTGGTAGGAGACAAACCAAGAAAAAATAAAAAGAGGAGCACTGGGGAAAATGTGATTTTTGAGTTTATTACTGATAACTGTAGCATATTACTGATAATTGTAGCAAGTCCTGTTACTTAGAAAGATTCCAAAGAAATTATAACATTTTTTCAGCTAATGAAGAAATTCTACTTTTGATAGATTTAGTTTCTAAGCTTATCAGAAGACAGTTACGAACATAAATCCAGGTAGAATAACTGTAACTTGTCTCTCAGGCTTAATACTTCTAGATATTCCAGCATTATCATTAAAATTATTTTCAAGAAATGAAAAATATAGTACTATATGTATTCATTGTGTAATTAATGATTTGTTTAACACTCCATTAAATTTAATGAAAAAGACAATACTTAAAATAATACAATTAACTGAGAAAAATAACATAAAGATTCTTATTATTGAAATAATTCCAAGTTTCAGATGAAGTGATTATGTCCATACCAAGGTTGTTCTATTTTACAACTGGTTGAGATGTTTGAGTACCACTTACAACATTCAATTGATTAAGTTCTGGGAGGACTTCACTATTGATCATAGAATGCATGCTAATGATCACCCTCATTTGAGATAGTATGGGGCAGATTTAATTCATTGTAAACTAAAATCTGAGATGCAAACTTATTTTTATTCCATTGGTTAACTTTTTTAACAAATCTTGACAACTTACAAGATCTAATAAAACTTTGGATCTATACTATTATAATGCAAGGAGTTTTAGTGCAAAATCATGAATATGATATTTTAATTATTACCGAAGCATGAGACTATTCTACTTTAAGTTCCCCTGGATAGGTAAAATAAAATGTTTAAGATTGGTGAAAAGTGGTGGAAGAGTACTGTTACTATTAAAAATGGATTGACATATAAGACATTATAATTAAACAAATTTGAAGCAATTGTTGTTGACATATATTCTTGTTTGGGGTCTAATGACTTGAGACTGACTTGCCCTTACAGAAAACCATCTATGGACACACAAACCCACTATGAATTTCTTTATTTTCTAGAAAGGGATCTTTCATATAATTTTATTATGATGATTGGAGAGCTTAACTGTCCTAAAATTTAATTAGTTGGATATGTATCACTAAGTGCTTTAGAAACTGAATACCTTGATTTTTTATTAAATCAGAACTTTGTTCAAATTGCTGATTCTGCAAGAAGAGGGTACAATACTCTAAACATACTTGTTACTAATAACCCAAATAAGCTCAGTAGTGTTAGTTCAAAACCTTCATTATATAACTCATACCACTTATCCATATCCTTATGCATTTCTTAAAATCATCAGCAGAGGCACATATCGATTAAACATATAACTTTAATAACATCAATTTCTCAAGAACAATATGAAGACTAAGTTCAGTGGAATGGAAAGAATTGTCATGTTTAGCACAAGATGGATGATACTTACAGCTGTAAAATATACTGCAGGACTCAATGTGAATAGTTAAGAAAGGAGAGTGAATAAAATTAGTAAGTTCTCCTACTGGTGGTATTCTACTTTGTATAAACTGTATTAAAAAATATATATTTTCAAAAATACAGACATAATCCTACCTTTGTAGATAAGAAGAAATTAAACTCAATTACAAAAAGTAAGCTAGAGTTGAAATACAAAAAATGTTCAATGTGAAATTCATTTATCAAAGATAAAAAAATAAAAAGTTTCATAAGTATATTATTTCATTGCCATCTAATAAGGACTTAATTTCTGGACTTATGATTTATGGAAATATGATCATTGAAACAAAGTTAATTGCAGAAGAATATAACAAGTATTATTACACATGGAACTGTGATGAATGTTCATACTCAGAGTTAACATTTGAGCAAGTTACAAAAGGCAATTCTTTCAAGTCCACTCAACTTAACTCATTGTTATTATGTTCCTATTTGTGTATTTTTTGTGAATTTCATATTGTTAACTTCTCTCATATGTTTCATGTTTATGGAGCTTTTCTCCTGAGGTCTCCACTGAAAATAGTCTCTTAACAGCCCAGTGGACTAAGTGCTTGCTTGGCTTCCTTGCTGTACTCTGCCTGAATATTGCTGTTCCCTGTCTGAATTTATTTTCAATTGAAGCTTTTCATGTAAGATTTGGTTACTTCTATTTTGCATCTTTTTATTGTATTACATTTGTTTTGCTTTAACTTTTGTGTTCTGTTGGAGTGTTAAGAGGTCTTGGCTAGGGTCAGTTAGAAAAGTTAGTGAAGAATTCCTTTGCAAACACTGAATAACATCAACTAACTAGTAAGATGAACAGAGAAATAGCATTCCTCATTTAGCTAGAAATATCTCTATTTAGCTGGAGTGCTTGTTTGGCTTGCTTGCTGTACTCTGCCTGAATAATGCTAATCTCTGTCTGCATTTTATTTTTCCCACCCACCTGCCCAGCTGTTGCTGTATTCTTAAACTTGGTGGCTTTTGAGTAGCCCATCCCTACTATAAATGTGATTTTGGACACTCATCCCAGTCCCATCTCATCAGCTCATTCTACTGAGCATAGATAGATCACTTTCAAAGGCCTAACCCCTTAGTTTTTGGTCTATATTAGATCAGCGAATGCTTAAACAAGCGAACGATGATTGATCAAACTTATTTAAGTGAGTGTTCAAAATATCAAAGCAACAGAAACCAAAATTATTTCCTAGGGAAAGAATTCGGTTGTCCATTTCTGTTGCTCCGGTATTTTCAGTGCTGTGGTGGAAAGTTACAGGTCGGATTCAGGTAAGTGTGCGATTGTGTGGATGTGAGTGTTAGGGTGGGTTAGGTGAGTTTGGGTTAGGGTGCGGGTTAGGTATGTGTGCGATTGTGTGGATATGAGGGTCAGGGCAGATTTAGGTGAGTTAGGGTTAGGGAGCGGGTGAGGTGAGTGTGTGATATTGATGGACCTTAGGGTTAGGGTTTGGGTTAAGGTAAGTGGATAGTTAGTGGTGTGTGCATAATTTAGTGTAGGGTTAGGTGTCAGATTTTAGGTGCATGTGTGTGGATTTCTGTTTGTTTGGTGTGTTTGTACTGTGTGTATGTGTTTTGGAGCAACAATTTTTTCCCTAGGAAAAAAAATCGCTGATTTGACAGTTCGAGATTGTAAGCTTTCTCTTTCAATTGAAGCTTTTCATGTAAGATTTGGTTACTTCTATTTTGCATCTTTTTATTGTATTACATTTGTTTTGCTTTAACTTTTGTGTTCTGTTGGAGTGTTAAGAGGTCTTGGCTAGGGTCAGTTAGAAAAGTTAGTGAAAAATTCCTTTGCAAACACTGAATAACATCAACTAACTAGTAAGAGGAACAGAGAAATAGCATTCCTCATTTAGCTAGAAATATCTCTATTTAGCTGGAGTGCTTGTTTGGCTTGCTTGCTATGCTCTGCCTGAGTACTGCTAATCTCTGTCTGCATTTTATTTTTCTCACCCACCTGCCCAACTGTTGCTGTATTCTTAAACTTGGTGGATTTTGAGTAGCCCATCCCTACTATAAATGTGATTTTGGACACTCATCCCAGTCCCATCTCATCAGCTCATTCTACTGAGCATAGATAGATCACTTGCAAAGGCCTAACCCCTTAGTTTTTGGTCTATATTAGATCAGGGAATGCTTAAACAAGCGAACGATGATTCATCAAACTTATTTAAGTGAGTGTTCAAAATATCAAAGCAACAGAAACCCGAATTATTTCCTAGGGAAAGAATTCAGTTGTCCATTTCTGTTGCTTTGGTATTTTCAGTGCTGTGGTGGAAAGTTACAGGTCGGATTCAGGTAAGTGTGCGATTGTGTGGATTTGAGTGTTAGGGTGGGTTAGGTGAGTTAATGTTAGGGCGTGGGTTAGGTATGTGTGCGATTGTGTGGATGTGATGGTTAGGGCAGGTCTAGGTGAGTTAGGGTTAGGGAGCAGGTGAGGTGAGTGTGCAATAGTGACGGACCTTAGGGTTAGGGTTTGGGTTAAGGTAAGTGGATAGTTAGTGGTGTGTGCATAGTTTAGTGTAGGGTTAGGTGTCAGATTTTAGGTGCATGTGTGTGGATTTCTGTTTGTTTGGTGTGCTTGTGCTGTGTGTATGTGTTTTGGATCAACGATTTTTTCCCTAGGAAAAAAATCGCTGATTTGACAGTTTGAGATTATAAGCTTTCACTTACATAAGGTCGATCGATCAACGTTCGCTTTTTTAAGCATTCGCTGATCTAATATAGACCCTTAGTTTCTTAATTATCTTCTGTTTCACACTCTTGTAGCAGGAGAAGTAGCTTACATCTTTCTAAGTTGGGAATTGCTGGTTGAAGCCTCAGTGTGTCTGTTATTCTAAAAGTGTCTTAGTTCTAGTTTAAGTGCTTGGACCTCAGACCATTTATTTTACATTAAGATGGTTTGTGGTCTACACTCTTGTGGGAGGAGAGAGTAGCCTCTACCCCTTCTGAACTGGTTGAAGGCTTATAGTGCCTGCTGTTTTTTTATTGTATTTTGTTATTGCATAGACTAGAGTCAGACCTGCTGAATCTAGTTCTGTTTGTATACCTTGAGCACTAAACCAGGCCATCATTTGTTGGAGAGGGTTCCCCCTGCACCTTAGTGGCAGGAATATGCAGTTAAAACTCATCTGATTAAAAGTTGCTGGAACAGGGTTCAATTTTGAGCTTTTTATTGATTAATTTGTTTAAATCAGTTTGCTTTCCTTTGCTATATAAGCACCTTGTTTGCACAGGTTTGCATTTGTTTTAGCACAGCTTGACAGAGTTTGGTGACCAGCTACTGTTCTGCTGTATTTATCCAATCAATCCAAAGCATCTGCTGGTCTACAAAACTTAAGTAGAAATTTTCACTGTATGTTGCACTTTTGAAAATCATTTTTACCATATTACTGCTTATTTGAACTGTTTTTTCTCCCTGAAATTGTAGCACTTTGTTTGCTGTATTTTGTTTGCATAACTTGGGCCCTAAGCAAGGCCATCTTTTCTTGGAGACAGCTCCCCTGCACCCTAGTGACAGGAGTGTGCAGTTAGAACTTATTTGATCGAAGGTTGCTAGAACAGGGCTCACTTTTGAGCTTTTTTTATTGTTAATTTGTTTAAATCAGTTTGCTCTCATTTAATAAATAAGCACCAAATTTGCATGGGTCTGTGCTTGTTTGTGCATCACACACTGCCAAGCAGAGGTGGACACCAGTGACGGTTATATATGCCAACATTTCTGCCTTCCCTTAGTGCTCAGCTGGTGGTCCATCAGGGAGTTCTCATGATTGTCCCTCACTGACAGGCAATACATTCAGCAAAGCCCCTGAAGTACCAACACACATCCTAGCTAGCCCTTCATATTTTTGTCCACTTCTCCTGTCCTCTGCTTTACCTGGTCCTTCCTGTCCTCTCCCTGTTTTCTGACCACATCAACTTGCCTAGCATTATGGATGGACAATTTCCCATAGTTGCTGCAGCCAGCCTGGTAAATGTAGGCATCCTGAGACAATGTAGCAATTGCCTCATGTATACTGAAAACCCACTTATAGTCCACAATAATTCATTATATGAGAGAGATGCATCTATATCACGATCCTAGAATCCAGGCTTTCTCACTCAGCAGTCAGTTCATCTGCTACTAGATAGGTTGTCAGCATGCACACCTCACCTCCTGTACCTACCAAACCAACAATACATGAACCTACATATGCATAGGCCCTTACCAGAAGCTTTTCTAAACATCAGAGACCTCCCAAACACAAACACAGGCATGACTCAAATAATACATAACCCACCAATGTCTCACCAGCCAAGCCCCTAAGGCATAAAACAAAAACAAGCATCTTACTCACAGGCAACTCAATTGTGAGACACACAGATGTCCCTCTCACCAGGTTTGATAAGGAGAAAGTCACCGTCAGCTATCTGTCATGTACAAGAATCCACCACATCACACACACACTTAAGTCTCTCAACAACAGGCACTGTTATGACTCCATCATGGTCCATGTTGGTGTGAATGACTTGAGAGGTACCTCACTAGACTATATGAGGAGAGACATGATTGAGCTTTCCGATTATGTGTCTCAGGCAGGTATGTCCCTAGCCTTAAGCAGAATTTTACCTTCGCCAAGGATGATACCGCATTACAAACAAAAAATGATTGACTTCAACAATTGTCTTAGTTTCTGGTGTTATTCAAAAGGGACCCAATATCTGTCAGACTGGGATGACATGGTTGACAGACCTTGATGTTTTGCCAGAGATGGTCTTCATCTGTCACCATTAGGATTTCAGTTACTGGCTAAGGTTCTTGCCACCCCATAGTGCCTTTTTTAGGCAATGTCACAAGAACAAAATTCCTGATGTAAAAAAAACAACCTTGAGGTTATGCTGCTAAATGTTAGGAGTCTAAACCAGAAACTGCACTCACTGGAAGCAGTCCTCACTTTGAAAGATACTGACATTTGTGCAGTCACTGAGACTTGGTTTATGCCTGTTGGGAGCACGTCAGCGATACCAGGATATATTTCCTTCCACACATTCAGACACAAACTGAAGAAGTGAGAACAAAAGGAGGTAGTATATCAATATTCATTAAAGATTAATATACCACTAGATTTGTTAAACAGCACGATTCCCTTGAATTACTTTAGGTGCAATTGACTGTAGGTGAGACCCCTCTTCAGGTCATTGCCAGCTATAGGACCCCCTCCATGAGTCAGGACAATCCACTCAGCCTACTTGGATCTAATTGAGTCAATCAAGATACAACCAAACTATGTTGTTTTGGTTGACTTTAATTACCCATCCATTGACTGGGTAAATTATACATGTTCTAACTCACTTGCCCAAAGGTTTCCGGATTTCATTAACTCCAATGCCCTGGACCAGCTGGTTGACACACCCGCAAGGGGCTCAAGCATCCTGGATCTGATGCTCAACAAGCTGGGGGACTGCTGCACCACTCTAACCACAATTCAGTCTTGCTAGAATGAGCTATAACACAAGATCCTCCCCTTAGCAATAACTAGACTAAAACACTTCTCCAAGGCCAATTACACCCTCTTATGTGATGGCATAAATAGCTTTATATCTCCTCCCCACTTATAGGTTCATAGGATCATAGGTGTTTACTAGACTAATGACCACAAGGGCCTTTTTAAGCCTAGCCATGCATCTCAAATCTCTGATAAGTTCTGATACCCTTGATAAGTGGAAGCATGGGCTTGGGAAATTAACCATTAACAGGTTACCTGTTTGCATGATGGAATAAACACCTATGCTGAGTTGTACACCAATGCTTTGTATGAGCACCTGTACAATTGTATTGACTCTGCCGTATCTGATAGAAACAAAGCAAGATCTTCAAGGAAAAGCAAATCTGCCTGGTGGGCAACTGCTATTAATAGGCTATACAATAGGAGAAAGAAATTGCTGTCTTAGAGTGGGAAGGAATGGTCTCAAAAGTGGAAACACTCCCTCCTCAACTTAAACAAGCAAATAAGACTCCTAGTGAAGTCTTCCAAAGCTAACTATGACTCCAAATTAGCTTCCCTCACTAAGGATAACCACAAGGCATTCTTTAGTTACATTTGTAACCTCAAAGGTAAGGCCTAGATTTGTGCTGAACTCATAGCTAATGGTACTACATATACAGAACCTGTGGATATAGTAAACCTGTTGGTTGACAGCTTCAGTGAAAACTTCACTCTCCTGTCCCCACCAAATATACCCCAAAGCATTCCTAACATCTGTCCCTCACCTAGTATCTCTGAGGAGCAGGTCTTAAATGCCCTCTCCAATGCCTAAAAACACAGCCTGTATGGGAAAAGACAACAATCCTGGGCTGTGTTCTACATGAGTTAAAACAGGAAGAATTAGCATCAACACTGGGCATGCTTTTCAATCACAGGCTAAGCACTGGCTTTGTACCAGTGGAATGGAAAAAATCTCTCGTCATCCCTTTGCGCAACTGGGGTGCATCCATAGACCCTGGGAACTATAGACCCATTAGTCTGGCCAGCTTTCTCTGCAATGCCTTTGAACGAATAAGCATGGACCTTATTAACAATGATATAGGAAATCTCTGAATGCACAACCCCACCCAGTATGGCTTTGTTAAGGGGAGATCATGCCTGTTAAACTTGGTGGGCTTCTTCGAGACAGTCACCAAATCCCTAAATAAGGACAAATCTGTGCATACGGCCTGCCTAGACTTAGCCAAGGCCTTTTACACAATCCCCCACTCAGGCATCATTGATCAACTCACCCAGCTTGGTATCAACCCATATATTGTCTGGTGAGTTACAAACTGGCTTACTGATAGAACCCATACAGTCAAAATAGGGGACTGACTCCACCTGCTCCAATTCAGTGTGCTTGACCCCACCCAGTTTGGCTTTGTCAAGGTAAGATTATGCCTGTTAAACTTGGTGAACTTCTTTGAGACAGTTGCCAAAGCCCTAGACAAGGGCAAATCTGTGCACATGGCCTACATAGACTTAGCCAAGGCCTTTGACATAATCCCCCACTCAGGCATCATTGATTAACTCACCCAGCTGTGTATCAACCCATATATTATTAGGTGGGTTGCAAAGTGGCTCACTGAGAGAACTCATACAGTCAAAAAAGGGGACTCCACCTCCTCCAGCAGACCTGTAACCAGTGGTGTTCCACAGGGATTGGTTCTGAGAACCATACAGTTCAGATTCTACTTCTATGAAGTACAAAACTAAAGGACTTTGGCTGATGAAGTTTGTTGATGACTGAAAACTAGAAGTGCTCATTGAAACCTCTAGTGATGCCAAAATCCTGAAAGAAGGTCTTACACAGACTAATGACTGGTGCCAAAGTCATGGTCTTAAACTTTATGCAAAAAAATGCATTATCATCCCCGTCAACAAGGGTAATGTTCCTGCAAACTACCACATCAATAGCAATACCCGAAGCACACAGTCAGTGGTAAAAGATCTGGGCACAAAGGTTGACAGCAACCTTAACTTCAATCACCGTGTCTCTACAGTGGTTAGAAGGGCATTTTGTATTGTTCATCTCATAAATTAGGACATTGCCTCCAGAAAAAAAGAAGTTATAACCCCTGTGTACTTTTCTGTCATCAGGCCAGTAATGAAGTACAATTCTCCCTTTAGTATGTTCCATTCCAAACACCTTCAGCAATTGAAGAGACCACAAAGGTTCCTTACAAAGAAAATTCAAAGTCTTCAAGATTTGTCTTATGTGGACAGAGTGAAATCATTGTTACTTTACTCTATGTCACACAGACTGTTCAGAGGTGATATGTGCCGTACATATAGAGCAGCCTCTGACCCAGCTTTAATGGAAATGCTGTACATTCACAAATCAAATGACACACAGGTCACTCGCTCAAAGGACCTTAACCTGGTATGTGACATCAACAGATCTTGCTGGAGAGACAGATTTGTCTCACAGAGGTTGTCCCACCTTTGGAACAAGCTTCCTATTCATGTTAAACAAACCCCCTCATTGGCCCTATTTAAGAGTAATTTGGACAATTGGATGGGAAACCAGAAATTCACCCCAGTGGTTCTACCTGTGTCCCTACTGGCAGGGGAAATAGGTGCTGATTTTAGTGTCTGCTTGAACCAGACACCCTTGGGAACATGTGTTGAACTTGGCAAGACTTGTAAGGGCCCTGGGGTCATTAGCATAGTAACCTTCTATGCTCCTGTGATCCTATAAATAAATAAGTTAAGTGTCCTCAGATTAGTCCTAAACCAATTGCCAACTGTTTAAAAATACTGGCTAGAAGACATATATACATTCTGATAATATACACACTATCTTAGTGCATGGCTTACAAAAGTTTCAGACTCCTGTATTATACTTAATTTATAATGCTCTTCTGCATAATTGCTTAGTTCCCGTTGAATGAAAAAAATCATTAATAACACCAATGCATAAAAGAAGTGACATGTTGGCCTACAGGCCCATTAGTTTAACTTCTATTTGTTGTACATACTTTGAAGGAGCCTTATTGGTGATGCTACAGGATTAGTACAATATCTCTAGGAATTATCGGCTATACCAGCATGGGCTCTGTTATGTTAGAGCAACATTAACTAATTTGGTGGAATTCTACAATGAAGTTACCTGTTTTATTAGACTTATCCTTAACAGTAGGTGTTATTTATATTGATCTGGCTAGGGCCTTCAGTACTCATAATTCCATATTTGTGGCACTAAAACATTATGTTTTTAATCCATATTTTGTAAACTGGATTAATAAGTGGTTGACAGACAGACAGAATTCAGTGTGTACAAACTAGAGATTGCCAGTCTAGATTGCCACCAGTAAGGTTTGCAGGTCTCCATGGCTCAGTGTTGGGGCCTCTTTTGTTTAATTTAGTATTATCAACCAGCTACTTACATCTTTATAACTTGCATGCAAAGTATGCTGATGATTGTAAAACTGGATTTACAGATAAGAGTAATGGGGATACATCCAAATATCTCATTATAGATAGTTTTGAGGCAAGGTAATTTTATCATATATAATATTCACAATGATGTGTTACAAGTTACATTTAATATTTTTCTGTCTAACAACATAAGACAGGTCATATATGACAGATAGATAAGGGGTCATAGGTATGATGAATTATGTTTTTTAATAAATTCAAGCAAGATTGTATTAAGAAGTACATTTTTGACTCCAGTTATTCCAAGGATATGGAACTGAATGCATAGGAGATAAGATTAAGATTTGAATCTACACTGTATTAAACAAAAATCTTGGATTGGTGACATCTAGCATAATGAATTTACTGAGGCAATGTTCTTCGATGGCCTTCAGGCCTGATCACTGGTATGCAAACCTACGAGAACCCTATGAAAAGCCAGTAGATTCTCAATATAGTTTGCCACCATTCTGAGGAACATTTGTTGCAGATTGCTTAGTCTGCCAATTGATTCTTTTATCCATTTTAATGAGATCTTCAACATTTGGGGGTTTATTTGAGCAATCAAAATGAGGAAATGATTTCAGTTAAGCTACATTTCTATGACGGTGGGTAGGTATGAACCTCATCAGGAGTGGCTGATGTAGCATCTTTCTTATTCTGAATTAAAAATAAGCATATCTAGTAAATTCTGTCTGAAATTATTTGCTGTCAGTTGTTGCATAGATAAAATCTTTTGACTGGGGTGATCCTTGATATGGTTGATTAACTGTTTGATGGATTTCTAGAAGAGTTTGTGTGAAGCTATGTGAGCTAAATGCCTACTTCACAGATATCAGTTAGTAAGGTAATTGAGAGGACAAGAACCTGTTATTCGAGTCATGTCAGGGGAGCCTGTTTGCAAGTGGTTAGCTACTTCACAAGTTATATAAGAATGTAGAGTTATGTTTTTTGATGTGGATGCCTGCAAACAAATATAATACACAGCTGTGTTCTGAATAAAAATATACAGGGAGTTTAGGCTTAAGGGAGTGCATGAGATTCTACAAAATACACTATGCTAATAGCATGAAAATAAGGCAGTCTATAAAAGCAAATGAAATTCAAATGCTACATACAAATCAAGGAGTTCTTGGAGAAAGACTATTCCTAAAACTGACAGTGAACCTGGTAGGAAAGATGTGAAGACTCTCTTTCAAAGTCTGTTTGACTGAGAAAGCATATACACATATAAGGTCATAAGCTCATATGTTCATTGGTATTACTAGGCTAGCTGCCTTTATGAGCCATTTTAAGCCTAGACAGTTTCCCTTTTTATGCTTGAATTAACGTATCCCATTTGTGTTAGTCTGGCCACACCCATCCCATGATCGATAATTACATGTTACTCCTAGTGAGAACTAGGATCATACCATGGATAATATGAGGGAACTTATAAGTTCATAGGTTCATAGGTAGGCACTAGGCTATTGGATTGGCCCTAGGGCCTATATAAGCCTAGCCAAAAAGGTACCCTGGCTTTCGTCACCCAAGAAAATTATTTTCCTGTGCCTTTGTCTAGCAGAGCCACAGAGGTGATCCCTGGGGTGAATTTCCTATTTCCCATCCAATCATCAAGATTTTTCTTGAAGAGTGCTAATGAGGAGCTTTGTTTGATATAGACAGGTAGTTTATTGCAGAGTATGGGAAGTCTCTGGGACAGGAATCTTTCCCTCCAGCATGTTCTGTTTATTGTGGTGACAAGGTTTAGGTGTCTAGAGCATGTAGCGCAGAGGAATTGAGATTTCTTTAAGTGGAGCATGTCCAACAGCTCAGGGTTTGACATAGCTTTGTATGTTAGGCAGAGATCGCCTCTGAGTAAGCGATATGCGACGGAGTAAAGCTGGAGTTTTTTCAGATGGTCTGCGTAGGGCATCTGTTTGAGGCTGGTAATCCTCTTTGTGAGGTATTTCTGCTGCCTTTCCAGTTGTTGTAGATGTCTTGTGAGGTACATACCAAAAGGGGTGTTGTACTCTATAATGGGTCTAATGAGTGATGAGTAGAATGGAACAATGACCTATTTTTTCCCTGGATGAGAAACCTTTTGTGATAAGATGTGCCATGTAGAAGGATTTCCTGACTACTGTGGCGATATGTCCCAAGGTCTCTTATCACACTTTCGGTGTTAAGTAGATTACCACCTATGTGGCAGCTCATGGGTACAGAGTTTTTATCAAAGGGGATGACAATGCACTTTTTGGCATTGAGCTTGAGGCAATGGCTTTGACACCAGACATCTGTCGCAGTAAGGCCCCTTTGTAGGATGTCCACATCATTAGGAGTTTTGATTATGGCTTCTACTTTGCAGTCATCTGTGAACTTCATTAGCCAAAGACCTTCTGTGTTAGCCTGTACTTCCAAAAAGTCAATACCAAACAGGAGAGGACCCAGGAATGAACACCGTGGTTCTCCACTTGTCACTGATCTGAAGTTGAATTTGGAGTCTGCTACTTTCACAGTGTGGGTTCTGTCAGTGAGCCAGTTGTCAACCCATCTTGTGACATAGGGATTTATACCTAGTTTAGTGAGTTTATCTATAATTCTAGAGTGGGGATGATGTCAAAAGCCTTGGTGAGATCTAGATAGGCTGTGTGAACCACCTTACCCTCGGCCACGACTTTGGTGACAGCTTCAAAGAAGTCTATCAGGTTTAGGAGAAATGATCTGCATTTTACAAATCCAAACTGGGTGGGGTCCAGAGTTTGGAGATTACTAATGTCTTTGTTTATAAGTTCCATGATGATACATTCCATGGCCTTGCAGACCAGGCTCATTAGGCGAATGGGGAGGAAGTTCCCGGGATCCGTGGTGGCTCCCCCTTTGTGGAGTGGGATAACCATTGCTGTGCGCCATTCAGTGGGCACAAGGCCTGAGGGTAGGCTATGACTGAATATGGTGCTTAGGTGGGGTGCCAGTTCATTCTGTAGTTCTTGTAGAACGCAGCCTGGGATGTTGTCACATCACATGAATGCTGTGTTCTTGGCTTTGGAGGATGTGGTTTTTACTTGTGAAGCTGTGATTACAGGAACTTTGCATTCTTCTGCTATAGAGATGGGCCCTTTAAGCATGAGAGGTTAGCACTGAACTTATCTGCCAGGATGTTGGCAATATCAGTTGGTTCTCTATATTTAGTGCCATTGTACTGTAACACAGATATGATTTGAGTGTTGCCAATGAGATTCTTAACATAGCTATAGAATGCTTTATGGTTGTCTTTAGAATCAGTGGTGATTTTGTTTTCGTAACTAGCTTTGGAGGATTTTATGAAGGATCTCAGATTCTTACTGAGGCTGACAGGTAGTTCCTCCAATCATGGGATTTTACTCTTTTGCAACAGTTTCTTTCTTCTGTTGTAGAGTTTGTTTATGGCAGGGGACCACCAGACTGGCTTCCCTTTTTTGGAGGATAGCATCTTGGTTCTCTTAGCGATAGCATGATCCATGCACACATGTAAGTGCTTATAAAGTGCATTTCTGTAGGAATCAGCAGTTGTACCTCTATTGTTCATCTGCATGGGTGTCATGAAGTTTGCCACTTCTGTCTTAAGAAGCGTGATGTTGGCTTTGGAGACATTTTTTATGGTGGTTTTCCTAATGGGGGGCGGGGTCGGGATGTGGATGTCTAGGGTGATTAGCTTGTGGTTGGATCTGACCAATGAGGAATTGACCTCTGGTGTGGAACACCGGTCACCCATGTTGGTAATGACCAGTTCTAGGATATTGAACTGGTGGTGGTGTGGATAAGTTGATCCAAGGCACTGGAATTTATGAATTCCAGAAAACAATAGACCCTAAGGAACAGAGAGTAAATCTAATAAACCAAGAACAGCAAAACCCAGTGGCAGAAGGCAACAATAATAGTCCAAGAGACGTCAATAAAATCCAAAAATGTTTAATGTAAGCACTTTCGTAATGTTACACATTACTTCATTAGACAATCATAACAACACCAAAGATAGCTTATATATTAAGTCATTACTAACATCTACCGATCCTAAAACAGTAAATTCCATCCAAAATGTTCAATTAATTACAAAGTAATGTGTAACATTACAAAAATGTTTACATTAAACATTTTTGGATTTTATTGATGTCTCTTGGATTATTATTGTTGCCTTCTGCCACTGGGTTTTGCTGTTCATGAATTCCTGAAAATCTTGAGCAAAAGAGTTGGTACAAGAGTAGTTTTCCCAGTTAATTGTGGGGTAATTGAAATCACCCATTATTAGGGTGTTAGGTTGTACCATAATATTTTCCAGTGTCTCAAGAAATGAGGAGTGGGAATCCTGGGGCATACTGTGGGATCTGTAGCAAGTTACAATTTGGATTGCGGTCTTGCCCAAAGTTAGTTGCACTTGGATAATCTCTGATGCATTACGCTGAGCAACTAACCTGGAGTATGGATATCCTTAATGAATATGGACATGCCTCCACCTTTAGTGTTTCGGTCCATGTTAGGTGGCCAAAAGGTGTGGTATGAATTATAGCCTGGTAATGCAGGGGTGCTCTCTTGAGCCTTGAACTAGGTCTCTGTCACTGACAGATGTCAATGTTCTCCGTTTTAAGGAGCGTCTCAAGTGAATGCATTTTGAGGTTTAGACTTCTAGCATTGAGTAGCATTACCCTCAGATTTTGCTTGCTTGTACCTGTTATGGTGGTGAATTTGTCATTTGAACCTTGCCTAAGAAAGGCACTATAGGGGAGGCAAGAGCCTTAGCCAGTATCCAGAATCCCAAGGGCAACAGGTGCAGGCCATCTCTGGCAAAGCATTGTGGTCTGTTGATCATGTCATCCCAGGCAGACAGATACTGGATCCCCTTAGAATGACACAAGAGTCTTAGCCAATTGTTGAAGTCAATCATTTTGTCCTTGTACTGTGGTATCATTCTGGGTGATGGCAGGATGCTACTCAGGGCTAGGGTCATACCTGCCTGGGCTACAAGATCGGAAAGCTCCTCCATGTCTCTTTTCATGTAGTCCAGGGAAGTACATCTCAGGTCATTCACACCAACATGGGCAATGACAGAGCCATATTTGTACTTGTTGTGGAGTGACCTGAATGTGTGCATTATGTGGCAGATCCTGGCACCCGACAGGCAGCTGACAGTAACTTTCTCCTTGTTTAGCCTGCTGAGTGGAACTTCAGTGTGCCTGACTATAGAGTCACCAATGACTAGAGTGTTGGGTACGTTGTTATGCCTTATGGGCTGTGATTGAGTGGCCCACTGAGTTTGTGGGCTATGTGGCATTTGGGTTGTGTTTGAGGATGGAGGTTGCTTGCATTTCTGCTTTGGAGATCTCTGTTGCTTGAGCAGATTTTTATTGAGAGCCTCTATGAATGTAGGTGTATATTTTGTGTTTCTATGTGTCTGTTTTGGTGCTGTAGGTTTTGAGGGACTATGAGATGAGTGTGGTGTGGTGCAAGTGTTTACCTTTTACTCTTGATTGTCTATTACAGTCTTGGGTGAAGAGAGCTTTGCTTACAGTTTGGGTAGATAAGTGCATCTCTCACAGGTTGTAGTGTTGGGTGGTAGGAGAAGAGGGTTGTCTGTACATGAGGCAATTGCTGCATTTCCCCAAGATGCCCAGCTTCATCAGGTAGACAGGAGAAAAAAATGGGAGCTGACCCTTAGACATGCCTGGATAGGTGCTTATTTATTAAGTACTAAAAACTGTTTTCCTCTAGACAAGTGAGGAAATTTGAGCGCTGTAGTAATGTGCAACTTATTTAGTGCTTACAATGAATTCTGAATAAGTGCTGAGCTCAAAGAAACAGATTTGAGTGTTAAAACTAAAAAACTTGCTAGTTCTAAGGGAAAATTTGAAGAGCAGACTTTATGGCACCAGGAATAGTTTAATCCTAGCTAAGCGGCGATGCATAAAGTGCATTTTTTTAATGTAACAGTAGCAAATGAGCAAACTGATTTAAACAAATTAACCAGTTAACCAATAAAAAGCTAAAAAATGATCCCCTTTCCAGCAGTCTTTGATGAGACAAGTTCTAACTGCACACTCCTGCCTCTAGGGTGCAGGGGAACCTTCTGCAAAAAAAGATGGTCTGAATTTGTGTTCAAGTTATACAAACAAAGCTAGATTCAGCAGGACTGATTTAGTCTATGCTTCAGCAAACAAGGCTTACCATTTTCAGAAAGAAACAGTTCAAATAAGCAAGCACAATAAGCCTTTAACCAGAAACCCCCAGCTCAGAAGGGCAGAATCTACCCTCTCTTCCAACAAGAGTGCAGACCACACATTCTTAATGTAAAATAACTGTTCCAAAGCCCAAGTGCTTAAACCAGAACTAATACACTTTTAGAATAACAGACACTAAGCCTTCAATCAGCAACTCCCAACTTAGAAGGATGTAAGCTACCTATCCTGCCAAAACAGTGCAGACCACAAACCTTCTTAATGTAAAACAACTGGTCTGAAGCCCACTTGCTTCAACCAAAGGCTTAGAATAACAGTTACAATTTAATTAGGCTACTAACAAGCAGTAATAAATGCAGTAGATTAAATGCAATTAAGTACATTTAAGAACAAGCAGCAAAAGCAGAATAAAGTAATAAAGTTGGAAGAAACACAAATATAGTAAAAGCAGGTGTATAAAGTGCAATAGTGCAATTTTTTTATGTAACACTAGAAAATGAGCAAACTGATTTAAACAAATTACCCAATTAACCAGTAAAAAAGCTCAAAACTAAGCCCTTTTTCACCAGTCTTCAATCAGACAAGTTCTAACTGCACACTCCTGCCACTAGTGTGCAGGGGAACATTCTCCAAAAAAGATGGCCTGGATTAGTGCTCAAGTTATACAAACAAAGCTAGATTCAGGATGTCTGAATCTAGTCTATGCTACAGAAAACAAGGTGCACCAATTTCAGAAAGAAACAGTTCAAATAAGCAGGCACAATAAGAGTTTAACCAAAAATTCCCAGTTCAGAAGGGCAGAATCTAGCCTCTCCTCCCACAAGAGTGCAGACCACAAACCTTCTTAATGAAAAATAACTGGCCTGAAGCCCAAGCGGTTTTACTAGAACTAATACACTTTTAGAATAACAGACACTGAGCCTTCAGTCAGCAATTCCCAACTTAGAAGGATGTAAGCTACCTGTTCTGCCACAACAGTGCAGACCACAAACCTTCTTAATGTAAAACAACTTGTCTGGAGCCCAAGTGCTTACACCAAAAGGCTTAGAATAACAATTACAATTTAATCAGGCTACTACCAAGCAGTACTAAATGGAGCAGAATAAATACAATTGAGTACATTTAAGAAGATCTGTGGAAAAAAGCATTTAGGAACTGTCTAAACTGAATTCCATGCTGTTTTAAGATGCACCCAGGGATATTGTCAGGACCATTTGCTGCAGTATTTCTAACTTTTGATAGCACTTTTATGGCTTAGTATTGTGTGATAACTGGAGGCAAGTCAGTTTCAGGCATATCTTATGGGACAGACAGAGGAGAGAGAAAGAGAGGAAAGGTTTGAGCCAAATTCCAGTAGGTTCACTATATCTCTATATCAGTGTAGGTAATTTCATTGAGGATAAGCATAGCACATTGCTACATCGTGCTTCTAAAATTACAAGTATAGCTAAGAAAGGCCTAGTATTACATCTGGCTTGTTTATAGGTTCATAGGTAGGTACTAGGCTATCGGCTCTGGGGCCTATACAAGCCCAGCCAAAAAGGTACACTGGCTTTTGCCACCCAAGAAAATTATTTTCCTGTGCCACTGTTGAGCAGAGCCACAGAGGTGATCCCCAGAGTGAATTTCCTATTTCCCATCCAATCATCAAGATTTTTCTTGAAGAGTGCTAATGAGGAGCTTTGTTTGACATAGATAGGTAGTTTATTCCAGAGTACGGGAAGTCTCTGGGACAGGAATCTATCCCTCCGGCATGTTCTGTTTATTGTGGTGACAAGGTTTAGGTCCCTAGAGCATGTAGCTCGGAGGGATTGGGATTTCTTTAGGTGGAGCATGTCCAACAGCTCTGGGTTTGACATAGCTTTGTATGTTAGGCAGAGATCACCTCTGAGTAGGCGATATGCGATGGAGTAAAGCTGGAGTTTTTTGAGACGGTCTGCGTAGGGCATCTGTTTGAGGCTGGTAATCCTCTTTGTGAGGTATTTCTGCGGCCTTTCCAGTTTCTGTAGATGTCTTGTGAGGTACATACCAAAAGGGGTGTTATACTCTAGGTCTAATGAGTGATGAGTAGATGGGAACAATTACCTCTTTTTTTCTGGATGAGAAACCTTTTGTGATGAGGTGTGCCATGTAGAAGGATTTCCTGACTACTGTGGCGATGTGATTATCAAAGGAGAGACTACTGTCCACCTGTGTCCCAAGGTCTCTTATCACACTTTCAGTGTTAAGTATACTACCGCTTATGTTGTAGTTCATGGGTACAGAGTTTTTACCAAAGGGGATGACAATGCACTTTTTGGTATTGAGCTTGAGGCCATGGCTTTGACACCAGGCATCTGTCTCAGTGAGGCCCTTTTGTAGGATGTCCACATCATTAGGAGTTTTGATTATGGCTCCTAGTTTGCAGTCATCTGCAAACTTCATTAGCCAAAGACCTTCTGTGTTAGCCTGTACTTCAGAGAAGTAGATACCAAACAGGAGAGGACCCAGGACTGAACCCTGTGGTACTCCACTTGTCAATGTTCTGAAGTCGGATTTGGAGTCTGCTATTTTCACAGTGTGGGTTCTGTCAGTGAGCCAGTTGGAAACCCATCTTGTGACAGGGATTTATACCTAGTTTAGTGAGTGTATCTATAATTCCAGAGTGGGGGATGGTGTCAAAAGCCTTGCAAGATCTAGGTAGGCTGTGTGAACCACCTTACCCTCATCTACGGCTTTGGTGACTGCTTCAAATAAGTCTATCAGGTTTAGGAGACATGATCTGCCTTTTACAAACCCAAAATGGGTGGGGTCCAGAGTTTGGAGATTACCAATGTCTCTGTTTATAAGTTCCATAATGATGTTTTCCATGGCCTTGCAGACCAGGCTTGTCAGGCTTATGGGGCGGTAGTTCCCGGGGTCCGTGGTGGATCCCACATTGTGGAGTGGGATAACCGTCACTGTGCACCATTCAGCAGGCACAAAACCTGAGGTAAGGCTATGATTGAACATGGTACTTAGGTGGGGTGCCAGTTCGTTCTATCGTTTGTGTAGAATACCACCTGGGATGTTGTCTGGTCCCATGGATGCTGTGTTCTTGGCTTTGGAGAGTGTGGTTTTTACCTGTGCAGCCATGATTACAGGAACTTTGCATTCTTCCAGTATAGAGATGGGCTCTTTAGGGGTTGAGAGGGGGGTAAAGTTAGCACTGAACCTATCTGCCAGGATGTTGGCAATATCAGCTGGGTCTGTATATTTAGTGCCATTGTGCTGTAACTCAAAGCAGATCTGAGTGTTGCCATTGAGATTCTTGACATAGCTATAGAATGCTTTGTGGCTGTCTTTAGAATCAGTGGCAATTTTGTTTTTGTAACTAGCTTTGGAGGTTTTTATCAGGGATCACAGCTTCTTACTGAGGTTGACCAGAGAAATCCTCCACTCATGGGATTTTACTCTCTTTTGCAACAGTTTCTTCCTTCTGTTGTGCAGTTTGTTTGTGGCATGGTACCACCATATTGGCTTCCTTTTTTTGGAGGATAACATCTTGGTTCTGTTTGGGATAGCATGATCCATGCACTCATGTAAGTGCTTATAAAGTGCAATTGTGTAGGATTCAGTAGTCGTAACTGTATTGTCCATCTGCATGGGTGTCATGAAGTTCACCACTTCTGTCTTAAGAAACATGTAGTTGGCTTTGGAGAAATTTTTTACCATGGTTTCCTTAATGGTGGGTGGGGGCAGGATGTGGATATCTAGGGTAATTAGCTTATGGTCGGATCGGACCAATGAGGTGTTGACTTCAGGTGTGGAACACCAGTCACTCATGTTGGTAATGACTAGATCTAGGGTATTGCTGCCTCTGGTGGGGGTGTGGATAAGTTTATCCAGGGCATTGGAGTTTATGAATTCCAGAAAGCGTTGAGTGAAGGAGTTGGTACATGAGTAGTTTTCCCAGTTAATGGTGGGGTAATTAAAATCACCCATTATTAGGGTGTTTGGTTGAACCCTAACATTTTCCAGTACATCAAGAAAAGAGGAGTGGGAATCCGGGGCATGGTGGGTGATCTGTAGCAAGCTACAATTTGGATTGCAGTTTTGCACAGAATTAGTTGCACTTGGATAACCTCGGCTGCATTATGCTGAGCAACTAGCCAGGAGGTGTGGATATCCTTAATAAATATGGAGACAACTCCACCTTTGGTGTTCCGGTCCAGGTTACATGGCCAAAAAGTGTGGTATGAGTTATAGCCTGGTAGTGCAGGGGTGCTCTCTGGACCCTTAAACCAGGTCTCAGTCACTGCACAGATATCGATGTTCTCCATTTTAAGGAGTGCCTCGAGTGAGTGCATTTTGCGATTTAGATGTCTGGCATTGAGTAGCATCACCCTCAGTTTTTGCTTGCCTCTTCCTGTTACGGTGGTGAATTTATCATTTGAACCTTGCCTAAAAAAGGCACTATAGGGTCGGCAAGAATCTTAGCCAGTATCCAGAATTCCCGAGGTGACAGGTGCAGGCCATCTCTGGCAAAGCATCATGGTCTGTCGACCATGTCATCCAAGGCAGAAGGATTCTGGATCCCTTTAGAATGGTACCTGAAGCTTAGCCAATTGTTGGTCAATGATTTTGTCCTTGTACTGCGGTATCATTCGGGGCAATGGCAGAATGCTACTCAGGGCTAGGGCCATACCTGCCTGGGCTACAAGATTGGAGAGCTCTTCCATGTCTCTTTTCATGTAGTCCAGGGAGGTACGTCTCAGGTCATTCACACCAACATGGACAATGACAGAGTCATATTTGTACTTGTTGTGGAGTGACCTGAGTGCGTGGGTTATGTGGTGGATCCTGGCACCCGACAGGCAGCTAACAGTAACCTTCTCCTTGTTTAGCCTGGTGAGTGGGACATCAGTGTGCCTGAGTATAGAGTCATCTATGACTAGTGTGTTGGGTACGTTGTTTTGCCTTATTGGCTGTGGTTGAGTGGCACACTGAGTCTGTGGACTATGTGTCATTTGGGCTGTGTTGGGGGTGGAGGTTGCTTGCATTTCTGCTTTGGAGGTCTCTGTTGCTTGAGCAGATTATTATTGAGAGCCTCCGCAAATGTTTTTGTGTTTCTATGTGTGGATTTTGGTGGTGTAGATTTAGTGAGAGTATGTGATGAGTGTGGTGTGGTGCAAGTGTTTATCTTCTCCTCTTGACTGTCAAGTTCAGTCTTGATTGGAGAGAGCTTTACCTCCAGTTTGGCTAGATAAGTGCATCTCTCACATGTTGTAGTGTTGGGTGGTAGGAGGAGAGGGTTGTCTGTGTACATGAGGCAATATTTGCATTGCCCCAAGATGCCCAGATTCATCAGATACACAGGAGAGAACACTGGGAGCTGACCGTTGGACATGCCTGAATAAAAAAACATTTTCCTCTAGATAAGTGAGGAAAGTGAGTACAAGAGCTGTTTTTCTCTAAGCATGTGAGGAAAGTAAATACCAAAACTGTTTTTCTCTAGGTAATGAGGAAGGTTGAGTGCTGCAGTAATTAGTAGGTTATTTAGTGCTTACAAGTTCTGAACAAGTGCTGATCATGAATAAGCAAATTCAAGTGCTAAAACTAAGAATCTGTATCTGGACTAAACTAGTCACAGGAAAGGGGGAAACAAGTGCAAATGCGGGCTTTTAAGTCAGAAAGTTGAGAGAGATGGAAAAACTGCCCTAACGGCCAATAGCTACAATTTCTGGGCCAGAACCACTCCTTATGTGGTAGATAGGTTACCTAGTGCTTACCACTCTCATTGATAAGCTAGAAGGCTTCCCCCCAACACAGAAAGCTTGGGGGGGGGGCTCAGAAGTTTACATACAGTCCTGGATACAGCAAATCTGAATCTGGACTACACTAGTTATAGGAAAGGTATATATATATATATATATATATATATATATATATATATATATATATATATATATATATACAGAAAAGTAGCTTAAACAGCAGTAAAAACTTCAAATGCAGTGCAAGCTAGCACACTTGAGTATGTAGCAACATTAGACCAAACAGTTTAAAAAATGTAATTAAATTAAAAATGACTAAAAACAAGTGTAGAAGGACTCTATTAGGTAGAATGAGGTAAAGAGATGGGACTGGGGGGAGTGTCCCAGATCAAATCTACAGTGGGGGCAGGCGACTGCAAAAGCCTCCAAATTTAAACAACACAGGAATAGGGAGGGTGGGTATGAGAAAATCAACACCTTCAACAGAGATCTGAAAAACTATACAGTGAAGCAAAAATAACAGTGCACAACTCTGAAGTCAGCCAGCAATGATATAAAATTAGTCAAACAACAATTACCAGTACACAACTCTGAAGTGACAGAAAAATATACTCAGCTCTGTATATCTCCAGATAGTTTGAAGAGCACTCTGTCAGCACACAGGAAGGCTCCAGCAATGATATGCAGACTTTTACTAAGAGGGTCTAATTTTATGTAAGTAATCCTTGAGATAGTCAGATAACACAGGATGTAAAACCAGTTATACCAACCTAAGACACAAGAGAAATAGGTGGAGTGGGGAAAAACACCTTCAGCAGAGATCTGAAAAACTATACAGTGAAGCAAAAATAACAGTGCAGAACTCTGAAGTCAGCCAGCAATGATATAAAATTAGTCAAACAATTACCAGTACAGAACTCTGAAGTGCCAGAAAAATATACTCAGCTCTGCTCTGTATATCTCCAGATAGTTTGAAGAGCACTCTGTCAGGACACTGGAAGGCTCCAGCAATGATATGTAGCTATTTTAGCCTTAAACTTGGCTTTGGTGGATTTTATTAAGCTCCTGATTTGTTTTATTTCAGTGATGAGGGCTCTATCATTCTGGCATTTAGTCTTCTTACTTTTAGTTAAAATTCTCTTCCTTTTACTGCAAAGCTTTTGATATTATAGTTGTCCTTAAGCCATGCCTCCCACGTTCCTGAGGTATGATGCTATCAGAGTAAGTTATATTATAGGAAGGCTAGAGGGTTACTAAAGCATAGATATTGTTGGGGCATCATCTTCACATCTGAAAATTTCTATTTTAATGTGATTGTAACTTTATCCAGTGTGGTACTAGTAGAATAGGTTTGTACAAATAATATTCATCAACAGCATCGTGAGTTAAGCAAGCTGTATTTCATATTTGTGGATCTTATTTGATCTTTCAGATTTGGTGACAAAAAAACTCCTATGTGATTTGTAGGCTATCATGCACATACTACACTGGGTTCTCTCCCCAGTACACATACTTCACTGTGTGCTGGAGATAACATGCCTGGGAATATCATAAGTACAAAAATCAGAGTTAGAACTTAAAAGTACAAGGACATTAATCCCTCATATACCACCCAAATAGCAGTGGTAAAGAGCATTTTGTTAAAAGCGTATGATGTGGCACAAAAGCATTTTCATGTCACGTTAGTTAATTGCCTTATTTCTGGAAAAAAAAAAAAATATAGATATATATATATATATATATATATATATATATATATATATATATATATATATATATATATAAAAGAGACTGTTGAAGTGAAGCGAAACAATCAAACCCAAAAACAGGAGGTGAAGCAGTCGAGAATAGCACCAAAACAACTAGTCCGATAATTTGTTGAACGCAGCTTTATTAAAATCCAGTAGCGTTTTCACTGCTAAAAAACAATTGCAGCTTCTTCAGAACAAAACAAAAAAGTGAATGTTAGTGCCAAATATTTAAAAGAAAATCAGAGGTGTGGCATTGACGTCACTTCCTCTAGTGCGCTAATTCACTGTGAACTCACAATCAGCGAGATAAAAATCTGGCGTTTACATCAACCTAAAAATAAAGAACATAAAATTACAAACACAATATTCACAATATTACAACCCTCATATTAAAATGAAATCTACCTTAAATTCAAATAAATTATAAAATTAAAAGTTGTCCAATAGTGTGAATGTAAATATATTCTAACTTACAACTAGTACAGAAAAACTTCTTTTATAACCTAGTCTCTTTCACTAGATCACACTAAAAGATAATCAACTTGACTAATAACGGATACAAATTAATTAAATATTATAAAAATTATAAGAATTATAACAAATTATGAGAAATATAAACTAAAGTGTTCTAAAATTACTATCTCATATAACTTTTTAGCTTTAGAATTGCTGCAATATTGCAATTCTCATTTAGACCTGGGTCACTGAATGCATCGAGTCTGATTTGCCATTCCAGTTCTCTAAATTCTAGCATCAGTGTGAGTGGACCACCTCTGATGCTAGGTGGTATATGATCAATGGCCATAAAATGAAATTTGTGGCCAGGATTTCTGGAAATGTGTTTTGATAAAGCACTGTCCATTTTTCTGGTTCTGATTGCGTAGTTGTGCTGGTAAATCCGTTCCCGGAATTTCCGGTCGGTTTTACCTATATAGAATCCGGAACAATAGTCACAAAAAGCTGCATACACCACTGATCTGGTCCCACAATTGATTTTATGCTGGATTGTGTATCTTTTATTTCTAATGGTAAATGTTTCACCTGATTTTACTAGACCACACCAGTTGCATGAGCCACAGCTAGCAGAACCCTTATACCTAGTGAAGGAGTTCATAGAGTGGTTCCTTTGTAGGATTTCCTTTATATTGGTCCCTCTTCTATAGACCACTCTTGGGCAAGCCCCTAGTTTATTCGATAAAAAGGAGTCACTATTAATAAGGTATCAGTTCTTACAAATGGAAGACCATATTAATTTAGATTCCATGTTGAAGGTAGAAATGCAGATAGTTGGGAATTTCTTATCCCCTTTCTTCACTATCCTTTTATCTGAGCTGTTGATAATTTCGATTTCGATTTCATTCCCACCTTCTACACCATCAGGTGACATATTAGATACATTGAATTGCGTATTTTCATCCAAAAGTGGCTTGTAAAAGCCAGTGGATCTCTTAGTGTCAACTTCTTCAATTATCATATCAACAAGGGTAACTGGGTACCCTCTATTGGTGAATAGATCTCTCAAGAAATTGCATTCCTTTTGGAAAGCTGTGTAAGTGCTGCACATTCTCACTGCACTGACCACCTGTCCCTTGATGATTGAGCGTTTTTGTTTATAAGGGTGGAAACTGGAAAAGTGTAGCAGTGAGTTGCAATAAGTTGGTTTTCTGAAAACCGATGAACATAATTTTCCTCTTGTTGAATCTTTAACCAGTTTAACATCCAAGTAATCAATCTCATTCATGGAAAAATGATGAGTGAATTTAAGGAAAGAGATTGTTTGATTTATGTACTTGACTAGGGTTTCCGCTTCTACGGCGTCACCCCGAAATAGTATAAAAATATCATCAAGAAACCTTGTATAAAAAGTCAAGTGATGTTTAAATTCAGGATGATCCAGTAAAAACCTCTTTTCCCAAAAAGCCATGAAGAGGTTTGCCACACTTGTGCCACAGGGGGAACCCATAGCGATTCCTTGTTTTTGAAGATAGTGTGTTTTGTCAAAAATGAAGAAGTTGGAACTTAAGATTATATCTAATAGTTCCGTGACTAGATCAATATCATTCTGTGGGGCTCCAAGATCTTTCAATAGTAGTCCTATCCACTCAGTGGCTTCCTGGTGTGGAATAGAGGTATAGAGATCCACTACGTCGATGGTTAAGAAGTTGTTTCTTGGGTCATATTCAATGTTGTTGATGCTAGATAAGAGGGACCAAGAGTCTTTACATACAACTGGAATCAATGTAATGTATTTGGCAAGGATATTATCAATCAATCTAGCAGAAGGATGGGTCATTGAAGACCTACCATCAATCAAGGCTCTCATCGGGGGGTTCCCAAGATCTTTGTGGATCTTGGGAATCCCGAACATGACTGGTACTTTTGGAAATGCGATGTCAATGAAGTTGTACGTGTCGACATCTATTTTACCTGCTAAAAACAGGTCCCTATAGTAGCCTCTATTTCTTTTGTAAGTGAGATTCATCTCATTAAGGGAAGATGGACTGTATGCTGGAGAATCCAAGACAATGGAAATTTTTTCAACATATTTCCAATTATCTAGAATTACCAATCCACCCCCTTTATCAGGCTTAATGACTCGAACAGGTAGTTGACTGAGGTGTTTCAGAGCTTGACTTTGCTCCTTAGTTATATTAAACATAGGAGAGTTGTTGTTATGTTTACCAGAGCTAAACAGATGTCTCAAGTCAACTTCACATGCTTTTTCAAAGGTAAGTAACCCTGTGTGAAGAGGTGGATTGAACACACTGGACAGTTTTAACCCAATGTGAGGAGCTTGATTTTCATTACTATAAAGTACGTCAAGTTTGAGTCTTCTAACAAAACATTTCAAGTCCATAATTGTTTCAGTTAAATTACAATGCCTGCTCGGAATAAATGTGTTACCAAGACTCAGTAATTCAATCAAGTCAGGGTCAAGCATTATTTCTGAAAAATTATAAATTTTAAAGTCGCCTTTCGTGTTAGATAAAATTTGTGGATGGCTTTCTCCAGAGACATCTTCGGGTGTGGGAGGGTTAAATGATAGATTCTCTTCCAATAAATCCAGAGAGTTTACACATTCTGCACTCTTTTCTTGTTCTGAGGATATCTCTGTGGCTGTGGCCCTAAAAAATGGTTGCTGTTCTTTCTTGGTCTATTATTCTTAAAAGAATTGTTCGAATAATTATTCCTACCATTGTTGGAATTCTTTTTTTTTAGTCTATTACTACGTCTTATTCCGTTGCCTGGACCTTCTCCAGTGCCTTCCCTTATGAAATCATCGTCTGAAAATAGTCATTTAGGGCTGGAGGATCTACTGTAGAGTCTCTGGTGGAAGCCTCCCTTGACTTAGAAACTTGTAGTTTGGGATAGGCTTGATTTTGTTGATATGCTGTCCTATCCCTTATCAGTTTCTTAGATTTATTCTGTTTTAATTTCAATAGCAAAGAATCTATGCTATTAAAAATACGATTGTAGTCGTATTTATAGTGTAGAAAGTCAATAACAGATTTAATAACTTCGTCCAATGCATTAATCTCCGTTGTGAGTGTATTAATATTAATTTTGTAGTGTTTGATTAGTAGTTCCAACAATTGTATACCCTGTTGTTGGAACAAATCATTAAGGTCAGTGAAAAATCCTGAATCGTTGACAAGTCCTGAAGGTGAAAAACCACTACGTAAACCCTTTGGGATGATGTTTTCATTAATGCATTGTTGGAAGTAAGAAACTTCCAGTTGTAACTTTTTTACTTTCAATAATTTCAGGTCCAACAATTTCAAATTGTTCATGATAGTATCCTTGAAGTCATTTGTTGCTCCCATAGCCGGTCACTCCGCAGAGTCATTTTGCAAAAAAGCAAAAGGTTCTAAGTTGCTGATCCATTCAGAAATAAGCAGAACTCCAATAAGCCCTGGGTCGCCTGATCTAGTACGCCCGTTGTCACCAAGGTCAATGGGCATGGTGTGAGGGCGTTGAGCATTAGGTATAGATCCATCACATTCGTGCCTGATTGAATATTCCTTAGGACTGGTTGACTGGGAGGTTGAGTTCTAACAGCATTCCCTCTGTCAAAGCAGTCCATTCGTGAATGCAAAGAGTCCAACCTTTGCGATAAATCCAGCAGTAGTGCTCGAACATTCAGATCAGCTGGAGGTGTCCTGGAACCTACTGTTCCAAAAATATTCGGTGTGCTAGGACTGCTTGGGCCCCCTGTAGCCATACCACAAAAGAGACTGTTGAAGTGAAGCGAAACAATCAAACCCAAAAACAGGAGGTGAAGCAGTCAAGAATAGCACCAAAACAACTAGTCCGATAATTTGTTGAACGCAGCTTTATTAAAATCCAGTAGCGTTTTCACTGCTAAAAAACAATTGCAGCTTCTTCAGAACAAAACAAAAAAGTGAATGTTAGTGCCAAATATTTAAAAGGAAATCAGAGGTGTGGCATTGACGTCACTTCCTCTAGTGTGCTAATTCACTGTGAACTCACAATTAGAGAGATAAAATCTGGCGTTTACATCAACCTAAAAATAAAGAACATAAAATTACAAACACAATATTCACAATATTACAACCCTCATATTAAAGTGAAATCTACCTTAAATTCAAATAAATTATAAAATTAAAAGTTGTCCAATAGTGTGAATGTAAATATATTCTAACTTACAACTAGTATAGAAAAACTTCTTTTATAACTTAGACTCTTTCACTAGATCACACTAAAAGATAATCAACTTGACTAATAACGGATACAAATTAATTAAATATTATAAAAATTATAAGAATTATAAGAAATTATGAGAAATATAAACTAAAGTGTTGTATATATATATATATATATATATATATATATATATATATATATATATGGGTCTATGTTGTTAGATCGACAGCACACAACATCGATCTTACAACATCGAAGCCCATAAAAGTGAAAGTGCACTATATCGAATGTGCACTTTCGCAAAAGCCATTTTTTGTAACCGGCAAAAAACAGACTAACAACCTGTAAACAGTATTTTTCAGGGGGGCAAGCCCCCCTGCAATCCCCTGCACCCCCCTGATTTAATATTCTAACTCCGAGATCGCACTACAATGGGGAAAAGGGAACATACCCTCAGCCCCACTGTACCGCGATCTCCACAAGAGATTTGTTAGCTGTACATCAAAAGTATATGTTGATGTACAACTAACAAAATATGCAAACAGCATATTTTCTCCTTTTTTCAGTCTCCTTTAATGAAAGTGCATATTTGATGTTATGCACTTTCACTAAAGTGTGTTCGTCAAAGTGCGGTTCGATTAACTGTGCTTTCGACGTTCTAACAGAGACCCATATATATATATATATATATATATATATATATATATATATATATATATATATACATTACATTACTAGGAATAAAGATGTAAGAAATGAAACTACATATACCAATGTCAACAATTTTGTTCTGTAGTGAGAATACTTTACAAATGTTCTGATTTGGATGTACATAGTACCTTTTGCTTCAGAGATGTAGTAAGACAGTTTGACACCCCTCCCCACTATCTCTAAGCTATTGGTATTGCGGCCACCTATTGACACCTTGTAAAAAAACATACATTCTTTTTAAGGTAGTACATTATTAGGCTGTGTTTGGTATTGTTACCACTTAATGACACCTTGTAAACTACCATATATTCTTTTTGGGTCTATATTATATATTAGAAGTTTCAAAACTTCAAATCCCATATGTTCGACAACATATGATCGAAGTTTGAAACTTTGAGTATGTAATAAAACATTAAAAAAAAACTTACCTTACCGCTCCGAGCAGAGGTGCAAGCACCCCTGCACCCCCCCCCTACATAAATATACCAACTCCGAGATCGCACTTCAGTGCAGAAAAGGGAAATTCTCCCATTCTCCACCGTACGGCACCGTTACATTTAACCTTCGAACTTTTCAAAGTTTGTTCAAATGGTGTCAACCATGTGACATTCTAACTTTGAAAAGTTCGTTCATGCAATAGGAACCCTTCTTTTTTAAGGTAGTACCACATTAGCAAACTGGTGTATAATCAGACTAATAACCAACTGACAGTTCCCATTCTGTTGATAAATGAGATTGCTTTTACATCAGTTGTGAAGTGTGAAGTGGGTGTTTTTCTTAAAGTTTGTGGTATCCACTGTCAGGCCAGATGGCCTTTAAGACACGGACTCTAAACTTAAGGTATATAAACTAAAGAACATAACTAGTCATCCAAGGACTTTTTAAAGACGAAGGTGGTATTAGACTGCCTAATAGCCAGTTACAAATAAATTGTTTCTCAGATGGAAGGTATTACATTAAGCACTAGATTCAATAATACTCATAGTACTTCATCTTGAAGTACCTTTAATGCAACACAAAGTCTACCTCTTAAACATTTTTAAGTTACTGATTACAGTCCAAGCTACTGTAGTATTCTAGGATCATAGGATATACCAAACAAGTCAGACCAATGGTGATGTGTACCTTAGCAATACTCATCCTCAGGGTCTACCACCTTTTGCAAGGAGGTTGAATCCTGTGAGTCCTGGTGTAAATTTAAGGGCACCCCTCCAACTGTCCAAGCTGAATCCATCATATTACTGCAAGCAGGAACACATTTGGTGAATCTCCTCTAAACACTTTCTAACACCAATTTGTTGACCTTATTCTCCTACCAGGCTAACATAAATTAGGTACATCTTCATAGGATCATAGGAGATTGCTAGGCTATTGACCTGGAGTTAATTTTAAGCCTAGCCATTTTATTCCAGTGCAATACCATAGAAATTCGAGTTAATACCCAAGATTGCAATTAGTGATGACTACCCATGTCCAGAAGGGTTGTGGGGTCTATCCTTGGTAAGAAATTATGGTGCCTCATCCACTCGTCCAGGTTCCCCTTGAACAGTATCATAGAGGTACTCTGTTTCACATGAATTGGTAGCCTTTTCCAAAGACATGGCAGTCACTGGGAGATAATTCTGTCCCTCCAGCATGTCCCATTTAATTCACAGATCATATTTAGGTCCCTGGAATGGGTAGCTCTAGTCCTGTTTGATTTACGGACATGCAGCAGGTTCATTAGGTTTGGGTCTTGGATTGCTCTGTAGGCCAGGCATAAGTGTCTCCTAAAAAATCTATACAATACAGAGTATAGTGGCAGGACTAGTCAGTCTGTGTAAGGCGTATGCTACAGGCCCTTGATCTTCTTTGTTAGAAACCTCTGATGTCTCTCTAATTGTTGTAGGTGCTTAGTATGTTACATTCCAAATGGGGTGTTATACTGGCTTGCAATCAAAATATGGAATGGCAATTTTACGCCTGCCAGTTGTTCAAAATCGCAACACTCGAGGTCCGCAATGCTGATTTACAATAATTATGAACCATAATAACAAATGTAGAGCACCATTTGTTATTATGAGATTGGCATTGTAAATGTAGATCTTGGTACAGTGGGGAGTGGGGAATTTCCAGTTTTTCTCACTGTAGTGCAATCTCAGAGATGGTATATTTAAGTTGCAGGGGATGTGGAGGCTGCAGCCCCCCACATGGGGGGTATAGGGAAGCTTGCCCCCCTGCAAAACATTGATGTTAATACTGATTTTCAATTCCGAAAGTTTGGTGTTGTGAATGGGACTATCGCAGTGATGATTTCCAACTCTATGAACAGATTGGTGAGTACATTTTTGTAGTTTTGGTTCGGCATTGTGCATAAATGCACAATTGCCGTTCCAAATTTTGATAGTAAATTGTTATACTCAATTATGGGCCAGAAAAGTGCCAGATTTAGTGGGATTATAACATCTTTTGCTCTCAAACGATGCCTATACTAATCAAGTGTGCTACGTAAAAGGTGTCCTTACTACAGTAGACACATGGTGATCAAAATTAAGGTTGCAGTCAACTTGTGATCCCAAGTCCCTTACCACTTCATGGGTACTTAGGGTGTTGTTGTTCATTTGATAGTGTGAGGGGATATTGTTTTTGCTGAAGGGAATGATGATGCATTTCTTTGCATTCAGTTTGGGACCGTGACAATTACACCAGTCGTTGGTCTGCGTGAAACCGTCCTGGAGTATACTGACATCATTTGGGGATTCAGTGATTGCACCTAGTTTGCAGTCATCTGCAAACTTGGTCAGCTACAACCCCTTTGTTTTGATCTGAACTTCTGAGAAGAATATACCAAACAGTAGGGGGCCCAGAAATTATCCCTGTGCATCCCATTGGTAACAGGTCTGCTGGTTGATGTTGAGGCACCCGTTGTGATAGTGTGCATCCAGTTTGAGAGCCAGTTGGCAACCCATCTTACAATGAAGGGGTTTACATTCAGTTTGCTAAGTTTATCGGTAATGTCTGAATGTGGGATTGTGTTGAAAGCCTTTGCCAGGTCGAGGTATGCTGTGTGCACAGATATGTCCTCTTTAGTGGCCTTGATCACATTTTCAAAGAAATCCACCAGATTTAAAGGGGAGGATCTGCCCTTCATGAAGCTGAATTGGGTAGGATCCAGGGTTTGGAGGTAACCTATGTCTTTATTTATGAGGTCCATAATGATACATTCCACAGCCTTACAGATGAGGCTGGTCAGGCTTATGGGGCTGTAATTCCCCAAGTCTGTTGCTAGACTACCTTTGTGGAGGGGAATAACTGTTGCTGTTTTCCGTTCCACAAGAATAAAGCTTGTGGTTAAGCTATGATTGAAAACAGTACTTAGTGGTGATTCTAGTTCATGTTTCAGCCTGTTTAGAAGACAGCCTGGGATGTAGTCTGGTCCCATAGAGGCTGCAATTTTTGCCTTGGACAAGGCTTTGAGGACCTACTCTTCAGATATGTAGGGTGGGGGGAGTTTGAAGGAAGGTTTGTTGCAAGTTAGAAGGGGATAATGGAGTGCAATTTTCACCACACCTCTCCACTAGCAGGTTTGCAATCTCTGTAGGGTCAGTGTGTGTGATATCATTGGCCACTACTTCTACACATGCTTGTGGCCTACCCTTTAGGTTAAGTATGTAGCTGTAAAAGGCCTTATAGTTAGCCTTGGCTGCACTTGCTAAGTTTCTCTCAAAGAAACCCTTGGAGGATTTGACAAGTTGTCTTATTTCCCTGTTGAGGCTGAGGAAGGTGCTTTTCCATTGTTGGGGCTTTGCCTTTGTTTTCTTGGACAGCAACTCTTTGCATTTATTGTAAAGTTTATTGATGCTGGATGTCCACCATGGCAGCTCATTTTTACTTGGGGCTCTGCCTTTTATTCTTTCTGGTACAGCAGGGTTTATACGCTTATTCCAGTGATTGAACAGGGCTTTAGTGTAAGCTTCGGCATAGTTACCACTTGCAGCTTAGGATGGGGCTTGGAATGCATTTATATCTTCACCTAGGAGGGTATAGTTTGCCTTGGTGAAGTTTTTTAGTTTGATTTCACCCTTTATGAGTTCTGGTGTTAGTGCCAGCTCAAAGATGACTGATTTGTGCAGTTTTAACTAATGAAGGTCTGGCAGTTTGTGGCAGTACATCTGTTTAACATGTTGGTGAGGACCTGATCCAGAATGTTTGTTCCCCTTGTCAGGGTATGGACAACTTGTACCAGGGCATTTCAATTAACAAAGTCGAAGAACTTTTGTACTAGTAAGTTTGGGCTAGTGTAGGTTTCCCAGTTAATGCTGGGATAATTGAAACCCCCCATAACCAGGATTGTCTCCAGTTTGGTCAAGTATGTTTCGTGGGTGCCATGACCCATGGAGGGGGATTTGTAACTTTCTATGACTTGAGTGAGGGCCTTACTCACTGTAACCTGGACCTGGAGTAACTCCATGGAGTTGTACAGTCTAGACGGGAGGTGAATTTATCTCTAATATAGATTTAAACACTTGCCTCCTTTGGTTTTCACATGTTCATTTTGCATTCTAAAGGTGTGGAAGGCATTGTAGCCTTGCAAGGCTGGGGTACTGTCTGAGGTCTTGAACAAGGTTTCTGTGACTGCACAGACATCTACTTCTTCTAGTGATAGAAGTGATTCCAGGGAGTGCAGTTTTTGGTTTAAGCTCCTAGCATTTAGCATTATGACCCTTATTTTGTTCTGATTGGTTAATTTCACTTCTCTAATGTTGTTTTCGAGACCTTGCATAAAAAAAGGCACCATGGGGGAGACAACAACCTTTGCCAGCAGCTGAAAGCCTAGAGGTGCCAGGTGCAAACTGTTTCTGGCAAAGCAGAGAGGTTTATCGACTATGGCTTCCCAGGCTGACAGGTACTGGATTTCCTTTGAATGACACCAAAAACTGAGCCAATTATTGAAATCAATCATTATTTGTTTATATTGCGGCATCATTCTAGCTGAGGGTAGTATGCTGCTCAAGGCATGGGGCATACCTGCCTGGGACACGTTCTGAGAAAGCTCAACCATGTCTCTCTTCATATATATAATACAGTGAGGTACATCTCAGGTCATTCACACTCACATGAACTATGACAGTCATAACAGTACTTGTTGCTGAGAGACCTGAGTGCATGCATGATCTTACAAATCCTGGCACCAGACAGACAGCTGACCATGACTTTCTCCTTGTCCAAACTGTTGAGTGGGGAATTTGTGTGTCTCACTACTGAGTCTCCAATGACAAGAAAATGTGTTTTTTAAGTGTTACACCTTAATTAGAAGTTTAGATGACCTAGGTCTAAGAAGCTTAGATGACCTGGTGTAAGATATCTATAACTCATGCTAACTATGATTAATGAATGTTTTTACCAATCCTGCATTATATTTAAAACCCTAGTTCTTGAAAACATTGACCATAGTTGATAGTACAGAACTCGGTGTAATAGTAGCCACAGGTCTTAAGGCCCAACAAACATGGCTTTGCAGGTATCTGTTGTATTCAAGCAAAGTCCATAATTTTTAAACCAGATACTGACTTTGGTAAGATAACTATTAAGGAATGAAATATTATCTTGCATAGATGTGAAGGTTCCAGTCTAATAAATTCTTCATATTTTGACTGCCAAGTTTTCTGTTCTTTCTTTTTATTGGAGGGGGACGGACAGAGACACTAAGTTAAAAAAGATGGGACCAAAGAAAAAACCTTGTGAATCTCTCACAAATCAGATGACCAATGTGAGCACTGACCTACAGCATGACCTCTTTGCTGTCTTCCAAGATGTCAAGTGTCAATTCATTGAGCTATAAATTTGTTAATATCGAAGCACAGGCATTAATTAATGATGACATTGTGAAGTAGACTATCAAATATATTTGTGAGATTTAAGCAAATGACAGCATCACTGATGCCTGCATCAAGGGCCTGGCTTACTGGTTCATAAACATCAGACAAATGGAATAATGTTGATCTGCCCTTCATAAAACCATGCCATTCTAAATATAATATTAAGACATACTAAAGTTGTTTTTCAAGAATTAGAATAAGGCACATTTTAAGTTGTTTTTCAAGAATTAGAATAAGGTACCTTTCAAAGCATTTGCAAAGATTAGTGGTCTGACTGATTGGTCACCAGTTTGCCATAACAATCATCCTTAGAAAAAGGATAAGCAATGGCTCATTTCCATGAGGAATGAGTTAAACCTTGCTGTAAGAATTTATTAAACAATACTCCTAGTGGTTGAACAAGTGAATCTTTTCAGTAGGTAAATAGGTTCATAGCGTTATAGACATTTACTAGGCTAACGACCACAAGGGCCTTTTTAAGCCTAGCCATGTATCCCAAATCTCTGACAAGTTCTGATAGCCTTAAGTGTAAACAGGGGCTTGGGAGGTAAAACATGGGGATGAACCATTTACAGACTGCCTGTGTCCATTAGAGACAAACCAGGGATGAATTTCCTGTTCCCCATTCAATTGTCCAAGTTACACTTGAATTGGGTTAGGGAGGAAGTCTGCTTTACATGGATCAGGATATTGTTCCAGAGAAGGGGTACTCTATGTGATACATGTCTGTCTCCCCAGCAGGTCCTATTTATATCACAGGCAAGGTTTAAGTCGTTAGAATGAGTAATTCTGGCTCTATTTGTTTTGTGGATATGCAGGAGATCCATCACAGTGGAGTCTGACAATGCCCAGTATGACATAGATCTCCCCTCAACAGCCTGCAGGAGACAGAATACAGGGCTAGGGCCTTCAGGCAGTCTACACAGGACATGTTATTTATACCCTGTATTATTTTAGTGAGGAACCTCTATGGACATTCCAATTGTTGGATATGCCTGGTTAGGAAAATACCAAAGGGAGCATAGCACTCAATGATAGGTTTGATGAATGTTGAATACAGTGGAGCAAGGACTTCCTTGTACCTAGATGTCATAGCTTTGTTTACAAGTTGTACAACATAGAATGATTTCCTCACTACAGTAGACATGTGACAGACGAAGGCTAGATTACTGTCTATGTATGTCCCCAAGTATATGACTACTGGGTCAACTCTTAGGGGTATGTTGCCAATATGATAGTTACAAGGGGTTAATGAGCTCCCAAAGAATACTATTATGCATTTCTTGGCATTTAGTTTTAGTCCATGGCTCTGAGATTAGTTGTTTGTCTGTATCAGCCCTTCCTGAAAAATGTGTCAGTAGGTGATTCAATGACTGCTGCTAATTTGCAATCATCTGCAAATTTACTCAGCCCAGAGGCTATTGCCATTGGCCTTGACTTCACAGAAGTAAATGCCAACAAGAAGCTGTCCCAGTAACATTCCCTGAGAGACTCCACTTGTGACTGGCCTCTTTGTAGAGGTAGACTCCCCAACTCTAACTTCTTGGGCCCTGTCTGTGAGGCTGGTGGCTATCCACTCTGTGACATAAAGATTTGTACCTAATCTCCTAAGTTTGTCAACAATGACCAAGTGGGTATTGTGACAAATGCCTTGGCCTGGTCAATATAGGCAGTGTGAACCCTGTTGCCCTCATCCATTGCTTTGGTAAGCTTTTCAAAGAAGTCCACCAAGTTGAGTAGGCAGGACCTGGCCTTGATGAAAACAATCTGTGTTGGGTCCAGTGTCTGGAGTTTTCCTATGTCATTATTGATTATTTCCATAATAATTCTTTCCATGGCTTTACCTTTGAGACTAGTGAGACTTATGGGTCTGTTGTTTCCAGGGTCAGTAGATGGCACACCTTTGTGCAGAGAGATGACTGTTGCTGTTTTCGATTCATAAGGCATGAAGCCTGTTTGGAGGTTTTAGTTATATAGCAATTCCAGAGGGCCTGATAGGTCATGTTTCATGTTATTTAGAAGGCATCCTGGAATATTGTCTGGGCTCATTGATGCAGTGTTCTTGGCTTTAGAGGGAGCATTAAGGATCTGCTCCCTAGTGATAGCAGGGGGAGTTATATATAAACATCCCAAGCACATCATCAGGTCCTGTCTTGGTATTGCCTTTAATTTTCTTTAAGGCTGTAAATGCCACATCAGAAGATACAGTAGGGCAGCTACCACAACTAGATTCAGTTAATGATGTTCATAGGTTCGTAGGTTCATAAGAGATTACTAAACTAACAATTCAAGTGGCCTTAAAAGCCTAGCCAGTTTTATACAATTTTCTGTCCCTAGGGGAAAGATAACAAGGATGAGCAAGCAGGGTTTTGACAATTTTTACAGACTGTCCCTAAGAGACATGGGTGCCACCCCAGGAGTGAATTTGTCATTTCCATCCATTGTTCCAGATTACACTTAAAGATGGTCAGGGAAGGGCTCTGCTTCATGTGTATAGGAAGCCTATTCCAAAGCAATACATTTAACGTCATGGGAATAAAACCCATACTTATATGGGGAGCAGTTATTACATGTATTTAGTTATCCCAATGAGCTAATTGACAGATCAAAGAGTAAGGTTAACAAAGTACTTTTACCTTTTGGTGTGTGAAGTACACATTTGAACAGTTTAGCCCTCTTTAAGCTTTCTCTTATAACGTTAACATCCACATTCAGGCAACCAACATTAAAGTGAATATTAACTTGATGCTTCACTCACAAGCACACACAGTCATATAAATAGAAAGATAGATACATAGATATATAATTACTTATTGTTACTATTAGCATTAGTTAACTGTTCCGCATATAACTTTTTGAATTGCCAAAAACTAGTTTCCTAACTTCTGCATTATATTAGTGTTTATTACACTGTTTTGAAATTCTTACATGTTAATAATGCACACTTATTATATTTCAGACGTTGGCCACTTTCCTATTCAACCATGAGAGAAATGAAAATATTGCACTATTAGCTTTTTGCACCTTAAACTCTCAGATACTTTTCAAAGTACAGCCCATTCCTTATATGAATCTGAGCACTCAGTTTGCACAGTTCTACACTGTCAATGTCTCTGCATATCAGAGATGAATTGAGCTTACTAAATTTGAAGTTTTGTATCACTTTCCAGTGATCTGGAATAATAAAATCAAACTGTGTGGGAAAGTAAACTTACTGGGAGTATTGTGTAAAAACTTTGCAACTGTTGGTATTACACTTAATCGTAGTAGTAGTTGGGTAGTTAAAATTTCATACATTAATAGTAAGACTTTTACATGACTGGTATTTGTGAGCATGAATAAGTAAATTTTATTGTACTATATTCCATTTTGGGATACAATAACAAGAAACCATTATTAAGTTCTGCTCATTGATCACATCAGCTACATCAATTGACAAAATTTGCAATGTTTATGAGAACTTAACTTTTGAGTGTGATAGCTCTGAGCAAACAAACAGGATGTTGCCCCCCCCCCCGCATTGTGAAGTAGTACTTCAGCACTCACATTTAATGTACACATTCAGGTGTAAGTCAACACACTGCCATGCCTTAGTAGTAAGGATTAGCTTGTATGTCTGTTGCTTAGCCAGCACTTGCAGCTCATCAATTTTTTAAGGTCGGCAAGTCACATTAATTTTAACAAAGGGAAAACTTAAAGAGTGATTACATCCTATAAATGCATTGACACTAGTCCTGTACTTTGCCACTGATCTAAAAAAAAGATTTGGACATTTTAAACAGATTATTGGAAATAGTCTAATAAAACTAATACGTAATATGTCCCTGTCCAAATAACTCAAATAATTTGAAGAATTTCCTAGTTTGCTACAACATCAGTGTTGTTTTCCAACCTCCTTTACCAGATGTTATACTACTTGGCTTTAAAAACTGCTATAATTTATGCTGGAATGAAGTAAAATTTAACTGAAATAAACTGTGTTCTTATATTTGACAAAAGGTATAAAATCCCCTTTACTCTGTAAACCATTGTACCAGTGTCTGTGGCACAGCAGTTAGCACACTTGCATTTTGTGTGGAAGGTTGTAGGTTCTACTCTTACATAAGGTAGTTTGATTGTTGACATCTTGATTGAAGGGTAGTACTGTGAGCATTTTATATTTGCCCTTCATATTCCACCACTGAAACTGGAGTAAGTCATTAACAGTGGATGTTGATGGCCAGATGCCCTTAGGTGCCATCCTCAAACTTATCACATCAAGTCCAAGGAGGTGGCTGGTAGATGTGGCAATGGATGGGGAGCACTGGGTAGTGAGACAAAGGGTGATGCAAAGAGGAGAAAAAGCTCCCCCCCAAAAGACCACTGTGTTATTCATTTCCTAAATTACACAATGGTCTGAAAGCTTTGTGAAGCATGGATTTATTCATTACCAAGATGCCATTACAGGGAGTTACACACTGTATCTATGTATATCTTACCATGGGTTTGCACCCCATTCAGTTACCTTGTACCCACTTAGTACCAGGCAAGTCTCTGTCTCCCTATGGATTCAGAGGGCTTTCAGAAAATTAATGATTGCTATATATGATATTCCTTTGGGGGAAAGATTTTTTTTTCTGAGTTCTGTCTTTGTTCTAAAATACGTTTCTTCCAGAAATGTTTGAATTACCCCTACACAATACTTTTAGTGGCCTAGTCTTATTCCAAAAGGGTTAAAGAAAATTTATTGCAGTGATACTTGGTGGCTGATTACTTCATTACTGTTATCTATGACATGACTGTCTTTACACAACAATTTAAAGACAATTAAAAAAACCTCAGGGTTGTACATCTAGGTATACCTCCCTATGCATACTACTACTCCTGTTACTTTGCTCATAAGACCAGTGGCAACATACAATTTTAATTTCTACATCTGTTCCTCAGATGACATAGATAAACTAACCAAGCAAATATACATTTACTGAAATACTTACCTCTAAGAGCAAGAAGTCTGGACAAAGTCAAAAATAATGGGGGGACAAAGGCAGAAAATCAGGGACAGATTTCAAATACCAGTCTTGTAAAGTTAGACAGCTGCTAGAATAGAAGATTTGCCTTAGCATTTATTTTCTAAATGATATGAAGTCTAAAATTCAAATGTATGCCATTATTTAATGAGGTCAATGCCCAATGATTTGCCAGGAAATCACAAATTATACAAGGAACAGAAAAAAATATGAAGCAACAATCTGAACATTCTAGATAAATCTGGACAGTTGAGAGGTATGAGTGTGGGATGTATAACTTACATTACGAGGTCTGCTTAAAATGTCAGAGTATTTTCTCAAATATAAGGGTTGTTGACTGCAGACATGATCACAATGCATAACTTTTTTTAATTTTAAAAAACATAAGCCTTACTTGGGATGGAAATAAAACAAAGCAAAAGGTGTATTGCATCCCAACAGAGTGAAGCTGTGCTGAGACCAGCATTAGTAGTAGCCAGGCAGTAGCTATTCATGTGACTCCCCTCTTTTCATCACCCTTGACAAGCTAATTTTTTTATTTTTCAGTAAGTACTGCTTGATTTCTTTCTAACTTTAGAATATCTGCCTAAATACTTCATCCTTAATTTTTCAGGGTATACATATTAGTTTCCCTTCAAGTGTTTGGCAGTGCTCTGTACAGACTCAGACACCTTGAGTGACATTTTTCCTGTAAAAGGAATATATAAGGAAACAGCTCTAGTACTTAGTAATAATGACCATCCCTTCTAGCATGTGTAAAGGTCAGTTCTCTATGCTTTCTCCTATTAACCTGTTGAATTTGGGCATTCTGAGGCAGTGTAGCAACTGCCTCATGTACACAGACAACCCTCTCCTTTTACCTCCCAACACTCAGACTTGTGAGAGGTACACTTATATATCCAAATTGGAAGCCATGCACTCTCAAGCCAAGACCAGAATAGCTGGTCAAGAGGAGAAGGTCAACACCTGCACCACACCACATGCAACACATAGCCCTCCAGAACACCCACCATCACAGCTCTCACATAAAAACACAAACCACACACCCAGCTTCACAGAAGATCTCAATAGAATTCTCCCCAAACAGCAGAGACCTCCAAGGCAGAAATGCAGATGACCACTGCAACACAGCACAAACCACAAGACACATAGCTCACCTACACAGTGTGCCCTGCAACCTAAGCCCCTAAGGAAAAACAGTTTGCCCAATACATTAATCATAAATGACTCAATAGTGAGGCACACTGATGTCCCACACACTAGGTTGAGTAAGGAGAAGGTAACAGTCAGCTGTCTATCAAGTGCCAGAATCCGACACATAACACATGCACTCAGGTCAATCCACAACAAGTACAAGTATGACTCTGTCACTGTCCATGTGGGTGTGAATGACCTGAGAAACACCACCTTGGACTACATGAAAAGAGACATGGAGGATCTCTTGGATTATGTGGCCCAGGCAGGTATGACCCTAGCCCTGAGCAGAATCCTACCGCAATGGCAGCTGGTGACTTCAAATTAAAGGGGGAGTGCAGGAGACAGCTGAATGGGTGGGGTCAATGGGAAGGGGTGTGGTCAACTAGAAGGTTGAGGAGCTATGCTCAAAACCACAAAAACTGTAACTTTAATTAAATAAGCTGCCCTGGGTGCCAAACCGTCATTGTGAGATTCCAATCAAGACAAAATGAAGTGCAGAAGAAAAAAATATTTCAGTGCATTGGCTGCATGACAGCTTACTTAATATCTAGATGGAAACAAAAAGGTTGTGAGGCATGAAAAAATAAATTACTTTTTAAATACATTGCTGGAATGCCAGTCAAAATCAAGTATAAGAAAAACAAGCAGCACTCAACTCAAACCACTTCTCCTTGCACTGCAGTTCTACTTATAATTTATATTCAGCTTTATTAAAGTACCAAGTAGCATGCTGAAAGTAGCAATCTCTGTGATACCCCCACTTGTAAAAATGTTTCTTATCCAAAAAAAGACCTGCTGCCTGACAGCAACTATCCACTTGTTTCATGGGGAAAACCTGATCAATGTAAAAAATAAAAAGCAAACAAGGAACAAACTCAAGATACATTGCTTAAAGGATTGCTGCACAGGTTATGGACCACACATGATAGATTGACATTCTGTTTAGTTTACAGGTAAAGGCTGCAAAGATGACTGCAAGTCTCCAACAAATGTAATGAGCTTCTTAAAATAATGTAATCCTGTCCTTTATTACAAATACTGTCATATGCATTTCAATACCCAAGGCTTATAAGTTATCTGGTTATGTAAGTATTCTCTGCATGGCAACAACAGAAAGGCTTTCAATGTTGGCAATTATTTAATAGTATGCTTATTAAAGCTTACTTGCATCTTGCAATCTCAGACAAGCTTACCTGATGGTCATTAAAGCATTGCTACTTAAACACAGAGCAACAGTCACTTTGTGAATAATAATAAGCATAAATCAACAGTATAAAAATATGACAGAAACCAGAACATTCTGCAAAATCAAGGACAGATGAAAAGGCACTGTAGTACTTGTGTCTACCTTGGATGGGGGGATACTTTGCACATTTACATTGCATAACTGCTCCTTGCCTTGCTTGGACACATCCAGAGTCACTACATGGGGGAGTGGGGTGCAACAAGTATGTCACAATTTGAAATGCCTCTGGCTGATTGTGATGGCCCTGACACATTTGTTATAACTCTCAACCTCAGATCAAGAAATCTGAACAAAGCCATACACAGAAGTGGGACAAAGGCCCAAAAATAAAGACAATTTTAAATATTGCTCTTATAAACTTAAAAAGATAATAGAATAGTAGTGCTTGCATTAATATGAATTTTCTGAAGGGTATGAAATCTGAAACTCAAATGTCTGTCATTATTTTCTAACTTCAGTCTTTAATGATTTGCCACTAATTTGCTAAAAAACACAATTTTATGAAAAATGGACCAAAAATGTGATGCAAAAATATAAAATAGCCACACAATACAGCTGGGAACCTGTCGAAGAAGGGACACCTTTTAAATATTAGTACTGATACCTTGAGCAGCTGACAAAATAAAAGAATCCGCATGCATTTCTGAAATAAAAGTAATCTATAACTCTGATTTTTAGAGTCATTTAATAATTGTAAACCCTCCATGTTTTCTTCCAAAATTGCCATTTTGCGGAGGGATTATTAGGGGAAGAGCAATATTTTGAGTCAGAATCGGGGACAGTTGAGAGGTTTGGATATGCCTAATTCTATAAAGCAATTTATTTGTCTGTACCTCTCAACCTGTTAATGCAGGAAATCTGGACTAGGCCAAATATATTGGGGGAACATATAAACAGTACTAAAAATTGCTCTTGTATAAACTGAGACAGTTGATAGAATAACAGGTCTTGCTATAGCATGCATTTTTTTGAAGGTTATGAAGTCCGAAGCTCAGTGTCTGTCATTATTTAGTGACTTAATTCCTAAATGATTTGCCAGAAAACCATAAATTTTATGAGGAACAAACCAAAAATAAGAATCAAAAATCTATTCATTTTGTGAAAATCTGGACAGTTGAGAGGTATAGTTCAGCCGGGACTGTCTTTGAGTTTGCTGCCCTTCCCCCTTACAAAATCATGGTTGAATGGAGTCTCTCCCCTGCAACCATTCAAATGAACCATTACATGGCTGTTTCACTCCATTTACCATAAACACTAATGCGCATACTGCTTTATTTCTACGATGATATGGACTTCATTTGAAAGTTTTATTTTGCATTTTACAGCACAAACACTAAGACATCTGCTAAACAAAGCAATGCAGTCTCACAATGAAAACAGAGTAAGCATTAAAACCTCTCTGCCCTTGAAACTCACATTCATTGAAACAGCATTGAAACCCACAATCAAAGAAAATACATTTGGCTAGTGGCAGATAAAGATTAACTTTGGGCTATTTTCAAATGATAGGCCCCTTGCACACAAAACATACATGTGCTCTGTGATGCACCTTCCTGATTGCATTAAATTATATTCCTTGTATAATACAGTACAGTTGTTATAGGGTGTTTTATATTTATTGTTTTGAACATTTTTCCAGTAAATAATGAAAGAAAATGCATGCACCAATAATGACAATACTGCCCAATTGAGAACAATTCCATCATAAACGTCTACTCAAACTTCTACAATCCACCAGTATCAGTAAATATGCACAATCTCTGCAGAAGTAAAAGTCATCTAAGTAATTCCACATTAAAAAGATCTGTAACTAATGAAGAGGTTGCTGCTAGCAAACAACTTTATATTTCTTTGTTTCATCTACAAATAAAGTGCCTGTTGCCCTTGAGGAATAAATTGCCTATATTACATTAAAAATGATAAGCTAGTAATTATGCAATAGGGAATGGATGGCAAATAACAGACAGGTTCATAGTTACTAGGTATCTTTGCCAAAGAAGACATTCTCAAGATGGCAGCATCAACCCCGTTTAAAACACAGTCCAATATCAGCAATACATCTACATACTGTGGGAGTAAAACCCACAGCCTTCTGCATAAAATGCAAGTACACTACCTGTTGTGCTATCAACAATGCAAGCAGTTTCAGCATAATCCCCACTAAACTTCTCTTCCCTTGGAAAGTTGCTAGAATAAAATCTGTGTTATAGCCATGCATTTCACTGCCAAGTCTTGAATCCAGGACCCTGTGCAAAACAGTCAGAGCAACATATCACTATGCCAAAGCAGCTGTTTTGTGAAAGAGAGGAAGACTGAAACTTAAATGGCTACCATTCAGTGAATTCAGTTCTCACCATAGCTGTCAACCTCTTAGCACAAAACACTTGGACAAAGCCAGTAATGGGGGAATACAGCCCCCAAACATATTCAGTAAATTCGGTTCTCACCATAGCTCTCAACCTTAGCACAAAAAACCTGGATGAAGCCAATAATGGGGGAATACAGCTCTCAAACATATTCAGTGGATTCAGTTTTCACCATAGCTCTCTACCTTAGCACAAAAAACCTGGACGAAGCCAATAATGGGGGAATACAGTCTCAAAAATAGGGCTGAATTTCAAATATTCATCTTATAAACTTAGAAGATTGCTAAAATAAATTTTTTGTGTTACTATGTACTTTCTGAAGAATATGAAGTCTGAAATTCAAATGCCTGTCAATTAACATTTGTTAATCAGAAAAGTCTGACTTGGAGCAAAAGCCAATTTTCAGCAGAGGCCCAGGGAGAAGTACAGCAGACACATGTCTTTGTAACATGGGTGGGCATCAGAGCAAGCCCACACAAACACAGGGAGAACATGCAGACTCCACACAGAAGGCACCCCAGCCAAGAATCAAACCAGAGAATCCACAGCTGTGAGGTAACAATGCTACTACAGCACCATCAACTATTTAAGAGATTAACAAATCAGCAACCACAGATTTTACAAAGAACAGAACAAAACAAAATATGAGGCAAAAATCTGCAAAACTTTCACAAATGGTGTGCCTGAGGTATTCTCTAACCACCACCAGCAATCTCTCTAGCCACACCCATACACACACACACACACACACACACACACACACACACACACACACACACACACACACACACACACACACACACGTACCTGCAATCCATTGCTTTCCCATAACAGTAAACCCACCAACCCACCACAGCTACAGTAATCCTAAGTGGGAATGTTCCAAGACTGCTGACTCTGCAGTCCGATTTGTGGAATCAACACTGCTTCCTTCTTCCTGAATCCAGACTGGTAAGGCAGTAGTCCAGATTCACTTTGTATGGAGGATTTGTAAGACTGTACCATTGTGGTTCACAGCTGGGGGGGCTGCAGTCCTGCAGTCCGATATCATGACCCACCACTGTCCTACCGTCACCCAAAATGATACTGCAGTACAAGCAGAAAATGATTGACTTCAACAATTGGCTAAGTTTCTGGTGTCATTCTAAGGGGATCCAGTATCTGTCTGCTTGGAATGACATGAGTGACACCTCGATGCTTTGCCAGAGACAGCCTACATCTGTCACCCCTGGGTGTCCGGATACTGGCTAAGACTCTTGCCATGCCTTTCTTAGGCGATGTTCCAAAGACCAAATTACCACCATAACAGCTATAAATAAATGTAATCTAAGGGTCATGCTGCTCAATCCTAGAAGTCTAAATTTCAAGATGCACTCCTCAAAATGAAGAACATCAACATTTGTGCTGTAATAGAGACCTGGTTTAAAGCAGCAGAAAGCACCCCTGCACTACCAGGCTATAACTCATTCCACACCTTTCTGCCCCAGAGCATGGGCCAAAGCTCCAAAGGTAGTGGTTTCTCCATATTCATAAAGGATATGCACACCTTCATACTAGTAGCCCAGCATAATGCATCTGAGATACTTTAGGTACAACTAACATTGGGTAAGATGGCAATTCAGGTCATAGCCTGCTATAGGTCCCCAACCATGTCACAAGACACTCACTCCATGTTCCTAAGCACCCTGGAAATTATTAGGGTCCAGTCCAATACTCTCATATTAGGTGACTTCAACTACCTGTCTATCAACTGGGAAAACTACTCATGCACCAATACACTGGCCCAATACTGGAATTCATCAATTCCAATGCCCTGGACCAGCTCATTCTTACCCCCCCCACTAGAGGAAGCAACATCCTTGACCTGTTTATTACTAACATGGGCAGCCGTTACTCTACACCAATAGTCAATTCCTCCCTGGTTAGATCCGACCACAAACTAATCACCATGGAAATCCACATCTCACCCACACACCCCGCAAAGGTAACCAACATGAAAAACTTCTCCAATGCTAACTTTTGGCTCCTAAAAACAGAGGTGGCTAACTTCATGGCACCCATGTCAATGGAAAATTGATGCATGACTACCAAATCATACACCAATGCACTGTACGAACACATACATAAATGCATGGAACTAACCATACCCAACAGAACCAAGATGCTCTCCTCCAAAAAAGGAAGCCAGTCTGGTGGTCTCTTGCCATTAATAAACTCTACAACAGAAGGAAGAAACTGTTGCAGAAAAAGGTGAAATCCCATGACTGGAAAAACTCCCTTATTAGCCTCAACAAAAAGTTGAGATCCCTCATCAAAACCTCTAAAGCTAGCTATGAAGGCAAAATTGTGGCAAACACTAAAAACAACCACAAAGCCTTCTATAGTTATATCAAGAATCTCCATGGCAATACCCAGGTTTGCTCTGAGTTACTGCACAATGGTACCTCCTATATTGAGCCAACAGATATTGCCAACATACTGGCCAACAGATTCAGTGCCAACTTTACCCCTCTCACCCCCACTAAAGGACCAATCACAATACGTGAGGAATGCCAGGCACCCAGCATTAATGCAGCACAAGGCCAAGAATACAGCTTCCATGGGACCTGACAATATCCCTGGATGTGTTCTACATGAACTACAAAGTGAACTGGCACCACATCTGTGTGCTCTGTTCAATCACAGCCTCACCTCAGGCTTTGTCCCTATCAAATAGCACACCCCTCTCCATAAAGGGGGAGAGACTACAGACCCTGGGAATTATTGCCCCATTAGCCTGATGAGTCTGATATGTAAGGCTATAGAGCACATCATTATGGACCTAATTAGCAAGGATATAGGGAATCTCCAAACTCTAGATCCCATACAATTTAGTTTTGTGAAAGGTAGATTATACCTGCTCAACCTGGTTGACTTCTTTGAGTCAGTCACCAGAGCTGTAGATGAAGGCAAGGCAGTTCATACAGCATACCTCAGTCTGGCCAAGGCCTTTGATATTATTCTCCACTAAGGAATTATTGATAAGCTCACCAAACTGGGCATCAACTGCTATATCAGTAGGTGGGTTGCAAATTGGCTCACAGATAGAACCCACAGTGTCAAAGTAGCAGACTCCAAGTCAGACTGCTGACCAGTCTCGAGTGTAGTCCCACAGGGATCGGCCCTGGGTCCTCTCCTGTTTGGCATCTACTTCTCAGAAGTCCAGGACAACATGGAGGGACTCTGGCTGACCATGTTTGCAGATGACTGCAAGCTAGGAGCCATTATTAACTCCCCAAGTGATGTAGACATCCTACAGAAGGGCCTCGCCGAGACCAATGACTGGTCTCAAAGCCATGGCCTTAAGATTAATGCCAAAAAATGCGTCATCATCCCCTTTGGGAAAAACTCAGTTCTCACTAATTACCACATCGATGGGAGCCCACTGAACACTGAAGGTGTTATAAGAGATGTGGGAACACAGGTTGACAGCAACCTCTCCTTCGACCACCACATTGCCACTGTGGTCAGAAAGTCCTTCTATGTGGTACATCTCATTACCAAGGGTTTTACATCCAGGAAGAAAGAGGTTATCACCTCTCTCTACTCTTCCCTCATTAGGCCAATCATCGAGTATAATGCCCCATTTGTCATGTACCTCACTGGACACATGCAACAGCTGGAAACACCACAAAAGTACCTCACAAAGAGGATCCTAGGCCTTAAACACAAGTCCTACATTGCCAGACTCAAAAAATTCCAGCTATTCTCTGTCTCATATCATCTACTAAGGGACGATCTCCACTTGATTTACAAAGCCATGTCCAACCCAGTTCTGTTAGAAATGCTACATCTAAAGAAATTCCAATCCCTCCACACCACACACTGCAGAGACCTCAACATCATTACCACAATCAACAGAATATGCTGAAGGGACAGGTTCATAACTCAGAGACTGCCCATGCTCTGGAATAGACTTCCCATATATGTCAAGCAGAGCACCTCACTGGCCCTCTTCAAGAGAAATCTTGATGAGTGGATGGGAAATAGAAAGTTCACCCTGGGGATCACTCCAGTGGCTCTACTTGATAGAAGCACTGGGAACTATCTTTGGGTGGTACAATGCCAAGGCACTTCTATGGGCTAGGCTTGTAAAGGCTCCAGGGCCATTAGCCTAGTACACACCTATACACCTATGAACCGATGAACATAACTTACATAATATATAGCCGTTAAATTACAATATACATAACAAAAGCCAGAAATGTAAGTTTTCATGACAGGCTTGTGAGATTATAGGATAAGTTATCCTTGACTTTAAGGAAAACAATACTTTCTTAATTACCAAAAAAAAAAAGCTATTAATTCCTTTCTAGCAATAAACGTTCTTCTAAGGATACTGAATACAAATTATTTGAGCATGTAGAAACAATGACATTTTAACAATGAAATACTGTATAGGTACTTCAGCAATGCAAGCAGGCAGGTAACCTGCATGTTTGGGAAAAATGGAAGAAAAGTGTAGTACTTAGAAAGCTTCCACAGACAAAGAGAGATACAAAGAACATGTAACAATGACAAAGATAGCAATTAAATGAGATGCTTGAACCCCAAAATGTCCAGTGAGTCCAGTAGAAATCATAACTGCAAAAGATGTTATTCCTTTAAAATTGGGCACTGAAAGAAAGATCATATCAGTTACGATTTCTGCTGTCCACTGAGGGATATCTTCCCCAGTTATTAAAAGCTTGATAGTTATAGTCTGATATTAAAAAAAGTATTTTCATTCTAGCAGAATAACTATAGATTGCAGGTAATGCATAAGAGAGAAGAAACACAGAATGTTTATATGGTAAAATAATTTCTACCTGAGTTTAGCTTGTGAGTAAATTTGTGATTTAGTGTATTTTATTTCTGTGGTAGTTGACATGATGGGGCAACTTGAGAAATCATGCTCATGATACTATGGATTTGTAGCTTCAAGAAGTCTTTTGTGGAGGTTTTTGCTTGAGTTATGAAAAATAGATACTAGATTGTATGATTTGTGGCCTTGGTGGCCATGTCTGGGTAAAATGAGAATCATTTGCTTTATAATGAAGCAGACACTATTCTGAAGAATGTTTTTTAATAATATTTATTCAGACCATACATCTGAAAGGGGTCCTACTTTCTCAAGACTGAATGCGTAGATCAACTGAAGGGTATAATGCTCTAGTTGATATAGTTAACTATTCTGAAAGTATTTTTCCTTTTGGTTTTTATTATTAGAAATTTCAAACAAACTTACAAGCTGATTAAATTCTATGCAAAAAAGTATACAAAATCAATGAAAAGACATTAGAAATTCAGCAAAGAAAAGACCAAACCTATGGAAAAAGACATTTTACATAAAATGAAATCAAAAATGGCCCCTAAACATAGTTCAGTAAGCCTCAAGCATGATACTGCTTTACTGTACTGACAATAGATAGAGTATCTTGCTATTATGCTCCACAAGCAGACACTAGAAATGTGAAAAAATAGGGATGAAAGCTTGTTCAGGTTATTGTCACTATTATGTATAATCCAGAATGTTTATTCTATACTGTGTGTGGGCTCTCATTTTGTTTTCTAATTGGACTGGAATTGGTCACTTTTAGATATTAGGACTCATATTAATTCAGTTTATTAATTATACCTTCTCATATGACATTTAGTATCAGAGTCCAGTTGCAATAATTTTTATTCTAACAATTGCAATAATAATTTTATTTATTTTTTATTCCAATTTAGTAATAGGGCAACTGAACTGGTCTGCCTCTCACTTTTCTGCTATGACTTGGGACTTTTTATAGTAATTGATGATATTTGAGTGTCAATTGACAGTTGTACATAATAACTTATCAAGGTATACAGAAACACCAGCTTTACAAAGTTTTTTTCCAAAAAAATCACACAAAAGGAAATATGTGCAAGGTATAAAAATCAGGTTTGTATGGGTTTAAAAAATAAAACATTAAGTTTTACAGGTGCATTTTCAAAACACATTTATCATGTTTTGTAGTAACCCACTAAATTGGTTGCAATATAAATTAAAATAGAGTAATTAAATAATCATCATCATCATCATCAGCCCCCTTTTTATTTCCTGTTTTCTACATGGAGTCAGGGAATTGTATTAACTGTTGCCATCTCTCTTGATTCAGTGCCACACTCCTGCCTTCTTCAGCACTCCTGCCTGACTGTCACAGATCTTCATTCACACAATCCATCCACCTCTTTGGTGGATATACGCGTTTCCTCTTACTTTCTTCATGTCTGTCCCAAATCTTCTTCACAAGATTGTCTTCTGCTTTTCTGCACATGCTCATACCACTGTAATCTGTTCTCTTTGATCTTTTCTGCAATTGGAACTACTTTGGCTTCTGCTCTGATGTCCTCATTTCTTCATCTGTCCCACAGAATTCATCCTACCACCCTTCTCAGGCACTTCATTTCCATCACATCTAGCTTCTTCATCTGCTCTGTCTTTACTTCCCAGGTTTCTGTACCATACAGTAATACTGGTCATAGCACTTTCTTGTGCACCTTAGTTTTCAGCTAATTTTGGCATTCTTCTGTCATAGACTACAATTGACACTCTATGCCAGTTGGCTGCAGCCCCTCTGATTCTAGCTTTGACCTCTTCATTCAGACTTATCTTTTCCTCAACCACCCTCCCAGATACTTGAAACTATTTACCTGTTCCACTATCTTCCCTTCTACCTTAATTCTTAACTTCTTCTGATTTTCCCAGTTTGCTGCCATTACCATTGTTTTATTTGACCATAGTTTCATCCCATGTGCCTTCAGTTTTGCATTCCATTCCCCTATCCTTTGCTGAAGTTCTAGCTCAAAGTCTGCCTGTAATGCCACATCATCTGCATACAGCAACTTTGTTGATCTGTCCCCTCCAGCCTGTCTGTTAATGCAGTCCATCACCAATATGAACAGCAGTGGGCTCAGAGCTGAACCCTGGTGTACACCCACTCCTGCTGGAAACCCTGCTGTGAGGCCAAACACTGTTCGTACATGAGTCATTGGATCCTTGTACATAACATGCACTAATTCTATCAGTGTTTCTGGGAATTTGAATCACTGCAGTACTGTCCAGCTCAGCTTCCTTGGGACCTTGTCATATGCATTCTCCAAGTGTAGGAATGCCCAGTTGGACTCTTTCCTCATAACTCCTATCACATTGTATGAAAGTTCTAGAGGGGGTGACTGGTAAACATATATGCAGCATAGTAGAATACATGATAGGAGATGAGCAGTTCAGATTCAGATCAGGATGCAGCACAACCTACCTGATGTTTGCAGTAAGACAGATAGTTGAGAAGAAGCTAGACATAAGTAAATAAATAAGACAAGCAGTAACTAAGTGAGTTAGAAAAGATATTATATGATACAGATAAATGAAATAAGGCAAATATCTAGGCAGGAAATTCTAAATGATTTAGTAAAGATATTATGATATTTTTATATACTTATGAAAATTTAGACAGAAATGCATTCATACAGTATACAGATATGTGCACAAAACTCCAACAGTGGATTTAACTTGTAGCAAGGCATTAGTCAAAATAATTATTGAACATTGATTAGATCTTTGTGGCCATTGTAACTGAAGAAGTTACTTATATTAGCCTTAGCCAGTACTGTTTTAGTTTGGATTTGAAAGTTTGTGGGTTTTTTTCTGATGTCAGTTGGTTTCATACTGCGGTTCCTATTTTTTGAATGCTTTGTTTTCAAATGACTTCTGAAAGTAGTGATAATGCCTCAGTCTGAGAATCCTTAGGCCAGAATGGCTGTTTTCAAACAACAAGTAATTATTTAAGAGTATAACAGTATTAAGTTGGATAATTCCGAACAGAAGTCAACTGGAAATCATAGATGCTCTCATTCAGACTGGTATCTAATTTAATTTTTTCATTACTCACATGGTGTGTCTGTGTGTTTGCTTGGAGAGCAGTGTGTACAATTTTGTTTTTAGTCATTTTAATAAGATGGGTATTGCTAGAAGAATGTAACATTGTTAGTGACAGGTTGTATGCAGTTTTGAAATTAGTGCATTTCTTTCTATGGCTATGTGTGATATTTTGTAATGCCACTTTAGTTGAGCTAATACGTTAGTGGAAGATATTTCAGTGTTTATTTTAAATGTTAAGTTAAGGTCTAGTTTTAGACTAAGATATTTTTGCCAGTAAAGTGGAGTTAGAAAGTTGTTATATAATGTTATGACAGGAGGTAGTTTATCTAGAGCTTGTAGATTTCTGAAAAGCATAATTTCCAATGTTGAGGCACTAATGCAAAGATTATTCTTGTTAGTCCAGGTGACCAGTTTAAGTGTCCCTCCATTTTTGGTGAGAAAGACCGAGTTTGGCAAGAGTATGCATCACAACCCTGCGAGGTGTAAGACCATAAGTTAGGTCATTTAGGAAGAGCGAGAAAAGGATGGGGATCAAAATAAAACCTTGGAAAAATCCACAGGTTAGCATACAATGGTCAAGTAGTCAGAGTTATCAAGAACTTGAACGCCTCATTTGGTTAGCTGCATTTTAAGTCACTGAATAGTATCTTCACCAAACTGTAGTCTAACCAGTTTCTTTCAGAGCAAGTTACTGGCAACTGTCTAAAAAGCTCCAGTCATAGCTGTAAACATACCTGCATTTATTCTACTGCCATTTATATCGTTATAGTTGATGCTAGTGACTCTGGTTAAGAAAAGTGGTTCCGTGAAAGCTGTGATGGTATGAGGTATTGCCAACAATGCCAGGAGAAGAAGGGCAGTGCATGTGTAACATATGCCAGCATAGCTTGCTGGAATTTTGTAAAGAATTGTATGTCATCTGTATATCAAACTGATTTGCACAGATGCTTGTGTTGAAAATGTATTTGTAAAGTTGCTTGTGTTAAAAATGTATCAACAGTATACCCTGCTGGACTGAACATATATATACATTTATATCTGACTGTACTGTGGTAACTGAGGAAATGTATATATGTTAACAGAGAATACTGGAAGAGAAGAGGTTAATCTCAGTCCACCTAACTTTGAAAAATAGTAAAAATTTAAATTACTTAATTTAGGCCAAACATTGTATCATACAGTTTTGACTGCAGCCAGAGACAAAATGTCCATTCTAGATAATGGTTTATTAGTTCCTGTGGAAGTTTTATTGTTTTGTGATCCAGAAGCTGCAACAGATCTTAGCAAAGCTCTGTGTGTATATTATTGACACATATGTGCAAGATTCTGGATCAGTTGCTAGGAAAGAGGGTAGCATGGGAACCAGAAGTCAGATGGCCAGATGTCTGTGATGGCATTCAGTAATCCATCAGTGAAATTATGTTTTTTAATACTAGATGAGACTGAAGTCTCAGAGCACTTTTTATTTTGAAACCTGACATAGAAGGTTCCCTCACCTACTTCATATTGCCTTGCTCTAGTAAGTTAACCAGGGAATAGTAATTATTTAGATCAGTCAAGAAAATGTAGTGAGATTAGTTAAGTATTGTTTTTCTCTATCTGTGTGAATCTATTCAGCTGTGTTTTTTTAATATTTCCTGTGAATGAAATTATGGTGTTTGTTGTAAATAGATGTTCTGTATTTTCATGCTCTTTTATTAATTATTATTAACTATAGTTAAGCTTTTTATTGTGCCTGGTACTTTAGAGAATATTTTAACCTTTGAGAGTACTAATATCTATTTGGTGAGTATGTGACCTCTCCTGAATGCCTTACTGCATTGGTCAAAACACCAAATACAGAAAGAGGCATTTCAGAACACAAGATTATAATAATAAGTTTACACAGTATAATTGGGTACCCTTGTAAGAGCGTTAGAGTAGCTGGCTTTGGAGTGTCTAGTGGTAGCAACTACCTTATAGTCTGGGCAGAAGGAGCATAGCTAGCATATCTGTGCTAGCCTTTCACAGGTGAGTGTGTGTGTGTGTGTGTGTGTGTGTGTGTGTGTGTGTGTGTGTGTGTGTGTGTGTGTGTGTGTGTGTGTGGTTTCATAGAGAGGGTGCTGGAGTACTTGTCTTGGACACTTGGGCTGAGGACTCAACTCTGCAGCTGTGTCAGTGGGGAGTCTTACTAGGGATCTGGAGAGAGAGAAACCCAGACCCTGGACTGAATGTGTTCCCTGTGTGCTCTTAAGGGAAACTGTGCTTGATACTGAGAGCTGCATCTGGAAATACTGTGTGTTTCTAATTTTGTTCCAAATGAATGCCCCTCTCCAGTGTCATTGGTGAAGATTCAGGCTACTTGATTATTGGTCCAGACAGGGGATGTCAATGAAGCCATTAAAGAAGCCATGCTGCTTATCACAGAGAAGTCTACAGTCCTTAATATGTTTAAATATTTACATGAAAATTATTTTTTCAAAGATTTTTGTGAGGAGACAGATCTTCACTACTGGCCTGTAGTCCTTGGGATGGTTAGCGGATACAACTTTAAGTTGATACAGAATAATAGCAAGTTTGAATGATAATGGAATGATTCCAGATGTGAGGTATAAATTAAAAATAAAAGTTAGTTGCCTGGCAAATTTTTCAGAGAACAAGGAAACAATAATGTCTCTGGACCTGATCTCTGGAGACTTATCCACTCACTTGCTGAACAGTAAAACAGCATAAAAATGTGAATAAATATAAAAGTACCTTGGTCATTTCTCAGCTAAATCAGTAATGTAATGGTTAGACCAATCAGAATGGTGACTCCAATGACCTGGGTTGAAATCCTAGTTTACAAATGCACCTCCTTAGAGCTGTTGTCCAAGGTTTTCAAAATGATACATTCTTTCAAAAGACTTTTGCTTGATAGCATTATTTATAAGTCCAGGTTCAGGCAGCTTTTTGGGGCACTCTGTACTTTCTTCCAATTTGTTTGATTAAAAACATATTGTGCTGGGGGAAAATAACTCTTGTACTTAATTCATGTAAGAACTTCATAGTGGGTGTTGTCTGTAAGTAATAAAGGGACTGGAGACTAGTCTACTTACTTGATAACTTAAGCAAAGAATAACATAATCAACAAATCAATCCAGATTAAATAAAATACAAATTAATACAACTTAAGGAGAAAATCCTTCCCTTCCATTTCTGTGTGAAGAAGTTGAGCTACCAAAGTCAAAAAAAGTTAAAATCCAGAATGTGAACCCATTAAAAAACAGAAAATACTCAAAACTAAATCACTACATATAAAATGTTCATAAACAATGGATTAATAAAATGTGAAAAAGCCATTCAGAACTTTGATTATGAATAATAAATAGTAGTGACTGAGATTCTCAATCATTTCTCTTCATTTATTTATACTGTTTATTGTTTTTATTCAGTTTTTTTACATATTTAACTAGTTATTGAAAATTAACACTATTCAACTACTCTAGAAGAAAATAAATAGTTTATCTGGAAGAAAACAACTGTGTGCATACTTTGCTAGCTTGTAGTGGTGCCATAATTTTTTTGAATTTTTTTTTTTTTTTTACTTTTTACTGCTTCAGTTCTTTGATTTATTTAATTGTTCTGGAGGTAATATTTTATCCCTTCAGGAAATGAAAATGAATTATTGGATCATAAAAGTGCTTTGTTATTGGCTATTACCAATAACTATAAGGCATAAAAAACAAAGAAGAGCAATCAGGTGGTGCTGTTCATATAGTAGAAGAAGAATTCCCACCCAAAGCCACACTTAGTTTATATGAATAGATTTCTCTTTAATATAACTGTCCCTGTTATATTTCACAATCATGATTTCTTTGTGCAACAGAATAATACCAGTATTAGGATAAGCAGAAATTTGCTAACTCAGATTAATATTTTTGGACAGCATTTTTTTTTCTTATGAGTTGTCAGTGAATGATATAAAATGTGTTACTGTATTTGTGATTTTATCCTGTAATAAAATATGATTTTTTTTGTTGTAATGGTGGGTAGAAATGATTTTGGAAAGGCTCAGAATGATACATTTATTTCAGCTGTGACAAAAATTTCAACCTGATATACAGAAAGGGCATTTCAGTTATTTTCACAGACATTCCTCCCTTCACTATTAACCAGTAACATGAGACAAATAAGTCTTCTTAACCATTCAGAAAGGAAAATATGTTTAATTCAAGGATGCAAATGTGTATTTCTGTGGAAGAAGCTAATGGATAAAACATTTTTTTTGGAAAGAATTACTTAAATATAGGGCACAGAGGAAACAAGCTGACAAGTGTTTCTATGCCTGAGGTTTTAAAATATTTTTAGTGCCTCCTCTGATATATCTCGATAACCAACATCTAAGAAAGTGAAGCTGGATACTGTGGTTAATTCAGTTTTAGGAAAACAAATTCTGGTGAAGTGTATTCTATTTATGTGAAAAAGTGCACTGAATTCCCTAATAGTAGAATTTTAATAGCATATCATCACAACTATTGCCAGTAAATATTTGCATAGATTTACATTGCTGAAGAATTTTACATTTATTACAGCCCAAAAAAGAATCTCATTACATTCATTAATGAAGTAAAGGTGTTGTAACACTATTATTTCATACTCTTGGAGGATTAAACTCTTGGTATGTTGGGATACTTATTCTTCCTTGAATTAAACAGATATTACTGCCCTGGAAAACTTTTCCAAACTTGGTCTCATTCGAGTATCTGATGAACTCCCTAGGGGTCATAATATATCAGGGAATATGTAAGTAATAACTTGCAGGTAGCAAATATTATTGTTACATTTTAAGCTGGGGAAATCAGAATGCTAGAGGTATGCTGTGAGCTAGATATTAATATCAGTTTTAGAAATCCTGAAAGTTCTGACAAAAAACATTATCAGTAAGTTTACTTACATTTATCTGACCTTCTATGCAGCTGAAACTAGTACACTGAATCTGTTGTTCTGAACATAAGTCAATCCTGAGCCAGACATTATGTAAAAAGATGAAATAATAAACAACTTTTCTCTAATAAGTAAACATAACTCATAAGGATTAGTCAATAAAGCTGGTTTTCTTATAAGAATGGGACCAGCTTTTTGGAATCCACTACCCGCGGACATAAGGAAACTAGAAATTCTGAAAATATTAAAAAATATTGCAAGTAGAATTTTAACTTCATCTCAATTTAAAATGCTATTATAATTTTAATTTGCATTTTTATTATTGTAGTGGCACATTTTTTAACTTACATTCTTCATTTAATCTACTGTCTATTGTCAATGTCTCTGTTTTTATTTATTTATTGCCATTGTACTACTGTACCTGGGTCATGTCTGAAAATGGTCAGTTAACTATCTCACTTAACTGGTTATCAAATTGCAAACAAATAAATAAATCTTAATTATAAAGATTCTTGGGGAATAAAAGTCATGTTAGACTGGTTAAAAAGAAATCTCGCATATGGACTGTTTATAAAATGTTTCTAATTAATGTAAACAAAGAAAGATTTTACATTAAATCTCCACTGAGGAGAAAAAAGAGAAAATTTAACTCTGCTTACAAAAAATAAAATAAAAATACAAAACATCATTGCAGATCACAAAAAGAGCAACAAAAATCATTCTATAAACATGTCCAGTGGGTTGCAGAAATGATTAGTGGTAATCTTACTTTAAATGTTGAAGCAGTTACAGTCTAAGATAATTACAGATAGTCAAATTAATCAGAAGAGCATTTTTAATGATGATACCACTTGGACTGGATATGCAAGAAATAACAGTTGTTGTTGTTATTTCGGCTTTTCCCGGTTAGGGGTCACCACAGCGGGACTCCGGTCTGCTAATGATTGGCAGTTGTTTTTTATGGTGTTGAGTTGCCAGCCCGATACCCAACCTTCAACGAAGGCATGCCTATTCAACGCATGTCTTTCAAACGCCTACTCGACGGCGGGGAGGACATGCAGACTCCACATAGAAGGCACTCTCAACCCAAGCCGAGAATCGAATGGGAGAACCTCTTGCTGTGAGGCAACAATGCTACCGCTGCACCACCGCAGAAGTATGCAAAACTGAATTAAAACAAAAATCCAAAAATTACTGAAGAATACGTATATTTTTCTGGAAAAAACTAATACTACCAAATGTATGCAAAACAAGTAGCCATAATTTTTGGTGGAGGTTATAAGTGAAAGTAAGTAATTATGCAGTTGCTGCTAAATGATCATTAGCATGGCCTGTTAGGGCAGTGTGTATGTCTGGCAAAAGCAAAGGAAGTTAGTTGGCCAATATTATAGCAAAAGTTCTTAGATGAATTACAAATTGCACTTCCGCTGTGCAGAATAATATAAATGGTAATTTTCTTTCTAGAAATTTGGAACATGTTATTCAGTAACTTATACATCCAAACTGCATCCCCACAGCACCTGCTACATAAACATACCAGCTCCAAGACTACATAACAGAGGGAAATGGAGAAACATTTTTACCCCAATACTTGATAGTCTCAGGCTAAAGCACAGCATGAACAGAAACATATCATTTGATCAAAATAAAATTGGCAAAAAACAATAACCAATTCCTTCTCAATGAACTGAAGCAAAGACCAATCATGCTGTACCCCCCCCCATTCAATTAAAATATTCTACCCAAAGAGTAACTAACTAAAAACTTGGCTATCTTAGTGGAAAAGAAATTAAATTTTGAAAGAAAAAAGTAAATGGATTGCCAGAAAATGTTTAGCTGATAAGGATATTCTTTGTACTATTCCAATAAGAAATTCCTCAGTAGTGTTGTCCAAAGGCCATATAAAAATGGATTTACCAACAGAATTATAGTAGAAAAAGGGAGATAGGGCAAAAACTCTGTTTAAACACACAATCTTTATTCAGTTCCTTTAAGAATTTTTTTTTTTGGAAAGGGTAGTACCAGCTTCCAGTGCTGGGAACTGGGAAATCAGATTAAGATTTATGAGTTTTTCTGGCAATTGAGTTTAAATGCAACCCACAAACTTGTATTAAATGATTGTATATCTATGAACTGTTTCATGTTTTAAGCACATATGCTTCTGTTTTATGATGGGATCTATTTTTAGAATAGTCATCACTTTTTTAATACTTAAGTTTGCACAATTTGATGACAGTTGGTAATTCTGTATATAATTATATAGTATCACATGATGTATATGTCACTTGTAGGTTGGTACTTATTCAGTCTGAATATCATGTTCATTGATTCTGATAGTCTCACATAATTTAGAGACAACAATTTATTTTTTTGAATATAGCCTTTGCAGATGGACCTTCTGATTTTTCTTTTACTGCTGGATGAACAAATATGCTTATGACTACAAAATAAGTTGTATTGTCCCAAAGAGATCTGACTCTGACAGTTTGAATGCATGTATGAAGCAGATAGGAGAAAGGGTTAATAAAATTGTCATACAGTTCAACATGGACAAATGCAATATAATGTATTTTGGGAAACATACTTTAAATAAATCTATGTAGTTAATGTCAGTAACTCTAAAGGAGGTTTATCATGACAATGATTTGAGAAGAAAAGTAATAGCCAGTTTATCTTTTAGTTCCCACGTTCAACAAGTGAATGCCAAAGCAATGAAGTAGATGGGGCATATTGTGAAAAATCGTTCAACAAGGAATGAGACATGTCTAATATTTCTATATAAAATGTATATTACACTAATCGTGGAATATAATAACACATTTTGTATTTAAACTGTTGGATAATTGGGTATTCTTAAAATAATTCAAAGGAAATTTGTGAAAACTATAGTAACAATCAAAGATTCAGATTATAGAAATAGATGCAGACATCTGAATTTGCTCAATGTACACTATAGGTACGTACATGATAACTTTTGTGTTTAAAACTTTTTAATGACACAGTACCACAGTACTACAGCATTACTCAAAATGTAAATCTACAGAAGTAATTAAGTAATTATGTCCTTCCATTAACCCCAATTACTGACCTCTCTATTACTTAGGTGCCTTACCTTCAACTACTTCTAACTTTTTTCTACCATGCCATTTCAGGAAGGGTCAATTGTATAACTGCTACTCAATGTGTCTTAAACCTGAATGTAATGTTATGTATATATAACTTTGAAAATAACGTTATGTTTTATAAGGTATTTTATAATAAGTTAGTACTATATGTGCTAAATGCTGGTATTGCTTATGACTGTAATCTGCTTGAAACTAGCATTTACTAAATATTCAATGTGTATTATTATCTTGGAGCTTTTCTCCCTGGGACTCCTCTGAAAATGGACATATATCCAGTCAGACTATCCTGGTCAACAAATGTACAATAAATAAATAAATGAATTAAATAAATAAATTAATTAATTAAAGCACAAAGGGACAGTAATCTAAGATTCCATAGTAAATTATCCTAAAAGTAGCTATGCAATTCTGTTTTAAGCTAAGGAATGGAAATATTATTGAATAAAATACTCAAGCATGTGAGAAAATCAGGATATGTGCAAACTGAAAAAAAAAACATATAAAAATTTATGGGAGGAAAAAATGTTGTACCCAGATAAACAAGAATCAGTTTTCTTTGCTGTCCATTATGCAAGAAAACTGTCTCATACTTATGAACTTACTAACACACAAACACTTAAACACACACACACACACACACACACACACACACACACACACACACACACACACACACACACACACACACATGGCTTCTTATCCATCTACATACATTCACATGTGAGCAAAACACATACACACATGCCTACAGCTACTCCCTGTATGGTAAACTCCAAGGCAGTTACTTGTAATGGATCTCACCTATTAGAAGCAGTGGGCGAATGTGAGTTTTTGGTCATGTTCATTAACATGGCCAGGTGCATAAATGTCTCACTTCTACCTATCCCCTAACTAACCCTCCTGCTATGACCAGTCTGACAGATATATACATGCAGGTGCATTTATTCTACCCATGATTAGACAGATCACCAAATGGTTAGTCAGTTTTACATAGAGCCTGTTTCTTTCTCGAGTCAGTTAGTTTTTGCACATGCCTGCTACATTTGATTGCACTAAAAGTAGAGGAGATAATGAGCAAAGTAACGTGTTTCAACATACTTCTATCAGTCTGCAGACTGTTACAAACCTAGCCAATAACCAGGTGTCAGAATCAAACTCTGTACCTTGCATCTGTGAGGTAAAGACCTTAACCATTATAGATTGCATGCCAAATGTTTACATCTTCTAAACAAATTTTAACCAGAAAGCAAGAACATACTGATAGTTAAATCACTATACACCCACTGTGCATATTACAGACAGCTCAAAAACTGAAAGCACCTTTACCCTTAAACCTTTCTCCATTGCCTACAATACTATAATATGAAAGAAAAGTCTATACTCACATTGTGTCCAATACTCCATCATCCAATTGATAATACTGTCTTACTTTGATACAGGGTTTACTAACTATTATTTTTCTCTTTGTAGTTTTTTAACACTCAGCACTCTATTGTAAGTCCATATACTATTATATTGTATGACATTCTGTCTCCATTCCCTTTTCCTTTCCATGCTTTCACTATTTGACTTCTCAGGCAGCCTCCAAGAAAGAGAATTATAGAGTTCTCAATAAATGTCCAGCCTTTGTCTTCTCCTTCCAAACTTACCAAGCAAACCTCCAAATTTTTTCATATCTGCTTCTTGAGGATTTTTTCCCACTCTGGAATAATGAAATAACAAACCTCCTAATACTGTCACAATTACAAACACATGTATGTTTCCTGCATCAAAGGTGATACACCTCCAACATTTCCCATCACCTACTCCATTAATATTTTGTATTTTCATAGGCATTCTATATCACCTATAGAGCTACCAGATATGCTGATCCCAAATCTCTGATAAAATGTTTACATTTCATATTTATTTTTAAAACATTAACCCAAACTCCTTGGTAAACTTTATTTTCTTCATGTGCCTCCATCTTAACTTTATTCTGTCCATCCCTCTTCCATTCTTATGATTAATGAGAAGTTTATAACTTCAAGTCACTTTCTCCTCATGACCTTTTCTTATCCCAGAAGAAAACAGTCTCCTCCAGATACCTTTCTAACCTTCCCTTCCCTAATCCTATTTCTTTATTTCTTTCATCCACTATTTCACTGCCAGTTTTAGTTGCTCAAACTTAAAACAAGCTCTCACCAAGCAACTTATATTTGGATTGGAAATTAAGCCAGTCCTCAGATTTTAAATGATAGCCTTTATCCTTACATAATAACTTTTCTGTCTTGTTAATACCACTATTCTGTCACTTTCTCAAATAAATGATCTGACCTTCTATTCAGGTGTTACGGTTGCTCCACACACCAGATTTTAAAACTCCAACTTGCAACTCCTGACCCCCTTTTAATATTTGAAAAAAATCTACTCATTATCTTGAAGTCCTAGTCACCCATTTTAGGGACCCTACCTCTGCTGGCTGGTTCAATGTCAGTGATTATTTAGCCATGACCCTGTAATTTACCTTTGATTTTTTGCTCAGCCTGACCACGCCACATCCACCAAACTAAGCCATTTTCATTCTTTACATCTGATACCTGATTATGAGAAAAGGGAAGAAATAATGATTACAGTAATGTATTTAAACTTGCTACTCTTACACACATGGACTCTCCCCATCCCTAAAGCTAGATCAGAAATTGCTAAACAGCTTGGAAGTAATATATCTTGTTTTCATGTAGCATGCTTCCTCAGAATTGTGATATTCTAGTTGGAAAAATGTAAATTTACCCCCAGTCTTTCCCCAAAGCCGCTTATGTACAGAGGCCATCAAAAAAGCATTATTCTAACTAGCACCCCCTCTACAAATCCCTTAATAACTTCCATACTTACATGCCCTTCCCACTGTATAGAAGCCCATGATATTCTGGATCCACATGGGTTTGGGGTGTGTTGCTAGGCTTGTAAATGCTGTAGTGGTCATTAGCCTAGTAACAGCCTATGAACCTATGTTCCTTGGATGTCTGGCTATCAATGTGAAAAAAAAATAATGATCAAGTAATACATTTTATTTTTATTTTTTATTTTATTTATTTTATTTTATTTTACATTTGTTTACCGGGAAGGTCCGTCTGGACACAGGTCCATTTTCAGCGGAGGCCCAGGGAGAAAAGCTCCATAAGTATTACATTACATTAGTTAACATTTCCATGATACAAAAAATATTCATGCAAACAGCTACACAATTATAACATTACATTAGTAACATCCACAAGGTACAAGATATGCATACACAAAGTACACTATTTTAGTTGAATGCAGTTACAAACAATAGTTTGATATGAGTTCCATTTTAGTATCTGGTAGAATTTGAGCAAATGGGATAAGATAGTAGAGAATACTTTACTTTCTAGCATCGTGTCAATAAACTATTAGAGTTTGAGAACTGTGGCCATGGTAGTATTAATTATTTGTGAGAGTATTAATAGCAGTGAGTCGATTTGGACTAGCCTGGGGGAAGACATGAACATAGCCAGTTTTGCATAAAGTGAGATTTGGTGTTATTTTTGAAGAGGTAAGGTGAGGATGTTGAGGTTAGATGATCAGGTAGGAGATTCCAGGTTTTTGCAATGCAGCAGGCATAGAGTGATTTTCCAGCTTCATCTTTGTGCTTGGTGACAGATATGTGGTTTTGGTGTGTTGATCTTAGGTTTCTGGAGGGTGTATAGGGTTGAATTAATTGTTGCAAGGCAGGGGGTTTCATAGGAAGGTAGTAGAGCTTATGGACAGTGGTAAGTTGGTTGAGTAGGAGGATTTGAGGTAACTCAAGCCAGTTGAGTTGTCTAAGGGATTGGCAGTGATGGGACCTATGAGTGGCTTTATAATCAAATTTGGCAATTTTGTTGTAGCATGATTGAATTTTGAAGAGCTCTGCTTGGTGAAGGTTTGTAAAGATTGGGGAAGAATAAAGAAGTATAGATAACAGATGGGTTCTAGCTATGGTGGATTTTGTGTGTCTGGTCATGTAGTTGTGGTTTCTACAAAGGAGAAAGATCTTTTTATTGACTTTCTTGATTGTTTGAGAAATATGGATGTTAAATTTAAGTTCATTGTCATTTTCTACTCCTAGGAGCTTGGTGTGTAGTGTTGGAGTGATATTAGTATTGTCTTTGGATATTATTGCAAAGTTATTGTTTATAGGGGGAGATCTACTTGGACTGAAAAGAATACTTTTTTTTTGGATTAAGCAGTAGTTTGATGTTGGTGAACCATTCTTCGGCTAGAGTAAAGTTGTTCTGGGTTATGAATTGAAGTTTGTCGAGGGTGTGGGTTGCACATATTATAGTGGTATCATATGCGTAATGGACTATTGAGGCAGAGGGTAGGGATGATGCTATGTCATTAGTAAATAATGAGAATAGCAGTGGGCCAAGAATGGACCCTTGTTGGACACCAATGGTTACTGGAAGTAGGGGTGACAGGTGGTTTTCCCAAAGAACAGCTTGCTGTCTTTTAGATAAGTAGCTACTGAACCAGGATAAGGCAGAAGAATTTATGTTAAAAGTGGCCAGTTTTTCTAGGAGTAGACTATGGTTCACCATATCAAAGGCTTTGGATAAGTCTAAGAATATGGAGGATACAAACAGGCTGTTGTTTCTGTGGGTATTAACAGAGTTTGAAAAGGATAGTAATGCTGTGGTAGTACTGTGAGAAGGTCTGAATCCATGCTGGGATGGGGATAATAGATTGTTGTGAAGGAGGAATTTTATTAGTTGTGAGTGGACTACCCTCTCTAATATCTTTGATAGGGGTGATAGAATTGCAATGGGGCAGTAGTTTGTAAGTTCAAGGGATTGTCCCCCTTTGTGTAATGGTATTATGTGAGATATTTTCCATGATTTAGGTACTTTGCATTCAGTTATTGATCTGTTAATGAGGATGGACACAGGGTAGGTAATGGCCTCTGTGGTAATCTGTAGGAATTCTGCTGGTAGTTTGTTTACTGCTGGGGATGTTGATTTCAGTTTTTTGAGGAGTTTGGTGATAGTTCTAGTACTGATTGGTTCTAGGGAAACTATGTATATTACTTTCTGTATCGGAAAGGGTGGGACCATTGTTAATATTGTGTGGATGCTAGTCGTTTAGGTATTGGCTAGGGCTTGGATAGTTTCAGTAAAGTATTTGTTAAAGTGGGTGGGGATGTTGTGTAGACTGCTTGGTAGTAGTGGGGAAGGAGTGGAAGGTTTTCCTGGGTGTAGTAGGTTATTGATTAAGACCCAAACTTTTTCTGGGTTGTTAGAATGTTTTTCCTGTAATGTTTTATAGTAGCTAGTTTTGTCAATTTATATGTGTTTTTTGGCTTGATTACGTAGTTAATGGTACTTTAGTTTTAGGGTAGGGGTTTTGTGTTTATGGAATTGCAACCAGGCTTTGTCTCTTTCTTTCATTAAGGACCTGGTGTCTTTTGATAGCCATGGTGCGTGGTTGGTTTTGATTCTGGTGGTTCTGGGTGGAGCATGGGAGTTCAGGATGTTTAGGAAGGTGGAGTTGAAGTATTCTACAGCTTCATCTAGTGGTAAGTATTTTAGTGGAGTCCATATACAGGATTTGAGTGAATTTATTAAGTCTTGAGCTCTGAAGTACTTTTTGTTTCATATGACCCTGACAATGGGTTGTTTAGTTAGGTGGGCTCGATTCCTAATAAAGTATGTTGCTTGATGATCACTAAGGCTGTCAGAGAGACAACCTGAGAGATGGGCTTGAGTGGGGTCAGATACTAGTATCCAATCCAAGACTGACTGTCGTTTAGAGGTTTTGTCTGTTCTTGTAGGAGTATTGATAATTTGGGTAAAACCATGGAGGTTAATATGGGTGGTGGGGTTTTGACTGTTACAGTCAGACCAATCAATGTTAAAGTCACCTGCAAGAATGGTTTCCTGTGGATGAGTGATTTTCATCCAATTTAGTAAGTTTTCAAGTACATTAGTGTTGTTGCCTGGTGGTATATAACCTCCAGCTAATATGATTTGTTTGTTGGGGTTTAGTTTTAGTGTGGCTAATATTAGTTCTATGTCTTGGATGTACTGAGAGTTGTGTTCAATTTGTTCTATTGAGAGGTGACTTTGGAAAAGGATGGCTACACCCCCTCCTTTTTTGCCTGGCCTATCTTTACATATAATATTATAGACAGGGACTGTTATTTCATTATTGTGGTGGATGGGCTTAAGCCAAGTTTCAGTTAGTACTACAATGCCAGGTTTGTATAGAGCTAGAAGGCCATAGAGATCATGTGTTTTGTTGAGAATGCTTCTTATATTAATGTTTAGAAGGAGGAGGGATGAGCTAGGCCGAGCATATATTGGATTGGGGTTTGTTGGGTATGTGCTATTGCAAGTGATGGGTCCTGGATTTGGGTGAATATCACCACAACATGAGAGTTTTTGTAGTATGTGGATGTAGAGTTTGTTTAGTTTGTGAGTTATTTTGACTATTTTATTGGGGGAGTAGGTTCAAAGTTTGTAGGTGATATTTCCATATAGATAGGAAGGTGGTGGAGAGGGGTAGAGGTCACTTGGTGTTAGTGGTGAGTAGATAGTAGTGGAGGTGGTGATAGTTGAGTCAGTTTGTCATGGTGGTAGAGGGCTGATTTGAAGATGTGTGTGGTAGGATGAGAACATGGATAGGAGGAAGAGAGAAGAGAGGCCTATTGTGTGCAATAGGGTGAGTAGAAGGTGGTTGGTTGGAGTATAGACCATATTGTTTAGTTGTGAGGTGAGTTATGGACTAGGATAGGGCTGAAATATGGTAGAGGTGGAGTTGGAATATAGGGTGTGGTATCCAATTTGGGATGTGTAGAGAAGGGTGTGATGGGCTGTATTAGTGTGAGGGATAATTACATGTACTGTGTGATTGGACAGTTTTGATGGAGGAGTGGCTAGGGGTGTGGTGTATAGCTATAAATGTAATTGATGTGGGGGTGGGTGGGAATGGGGGTAAGGTAGGGGAGAGAAGTGAGCAGGGATGAAATGAGCCAGTCCCACGCTAGCAAAAAACAATCAGTTGCACATGTAAACTTGCTCTTACTTAATTTACTTTGGTGGAAATGCTGTTGGACGTCTAATTTAAGTGTAAGATACCTACGTTCATTTGGGTTGGTTAGCTGCTCAGACAGTCGATTCACTACTATGTCTAGGAGAACTATAACTATTAATAGTAAGATGTGGTGTTTTACTTCTTTTCTCTTTTAGTTTAAAGTTAAAATTCTCTGTTTTATAGGAAGCAGCTAGGAATGAGGGTTAGATGGACTTTACTGCCATCTGGTTAAAAAGAGGAATCATGCTCCCTTGTGGAGGGTGACTAAAAAGTTATATCAGGGTTAGCTGTTTAGGGGGAAGGCTGGTCTGTGTGGTGTGCAAGCCAGTACTTAACAGTTTTGGGGTTGAAATACAATTATACCACAGTAGGTAGACCTTTTTGTTTAAACACTTAATTGGAAGTCCTTTTTGGATGGGGGGTTAGATAGCTGCGCTACTGTCTTCAGGACTAGGGAGTAGCCGAGGGCAGTGTCTTTCCTGGGTATTCTAGTTTTTGTTTAAACTCTTGACAATTGGAAGTCCTTTTTTGGTTGGAGGGTTAGATAGCTGCGCTACTGACTTTAGGATTAGGGAGTAGCCGAGGGCAGCATCTTTCCTGGGTATTCTAGTGGCAGGCACTGACCACAGAGACCAGGGAGAGAACTACATTGGGAATCCAGTGATTTAAA